>NC_072469.1:18685780-18798280 GCF_027596085.1 Anoplopoma fimbria
TGACCCGTCTCGACTTTGTGAGTAATTTATGATCAACCGTCATCATTGCTATTGCATCTGGCGTATGGAAATGATCCAGGGTCGAGGGAGGGCCGCGGGGTTGGGTAGTGGAGAACATGAACGCCACAAAAGCTGGTGTGGCCTGTTTTTGTTGTCTCTCATTGGACAGGATCCTCTTTCTTTGACCTTTTGCACGCCTTCCCTTGCCTTTCATATGTTAATGCTGGCCAGACCCAAGGAGGAAACGTGCTGGAGCTGAGTGGAGGAGGACAAAGACTCCCTCTCTCTTTCTCTGCCTCCTTTCCACGCTATATCTCCTCTTTTCTTGCCTCTTCCCCTCTCAACAACTTGACAGACTTTGACATGAAAGGAAGTGAGTGCTTAGCGGATGGGAATGGTGGGGATGGTGCTCTCGCTGTGACCTGCACCACCTGTGAGGATCAAGTGCGCTGCAGCGATCCTTGGTTATGTGTATGTGGAGTGTTATTTTTGAGTGGCCCTTGTAGTGTGTATTGCGGATCGGTAATGGTTTGAGCCGTGTCACCGGTAGTGTTATAGCTCCGTCGGTTGAGGAGTGATTTGTTGCTTGTTCGAGAGAATCTAGTCGAGTTGTCATACGGGGTCTACATTTCTCCGTGTCTCTCTCTCGGCTCCTCCGACTCTGTGTTCTTACAACCAGTAAAGTACTGTCTCTGGCGGGGTAAAAGGATACTAATACAGTTACTACAACCCTCCCCTAACATAATACTCCAGTGCACCACTGTTGAGCATGACGTGGTTTGGGGGCTCTTCTGGCTCTGTTATGGGAAGGGGGCATGTTATCTGGAGGAAATGTAATTTTTGTCCTCATTGAAATCGTTCATTATTGAGGGCCGTTATCTAAATGTTTTTGTTGCTTTTGGTCCCGCGCCAGTAATGATTGCGTTCCCCTCTCTCTCACTCTCTCTCTCTCTCTCTCTCTCTGTCATGTCTCTATGTATGTCTCTCTCTCTCTCTCTCTCTCTCTCGTCTCGCCAGGCCTTCATCAGTCTCTTAAGGGAAAAATAGAAAGAGGGGGATTTTTCTCTTCCCTCTGTGCTCCGTCCAGTTCTCAGGCTCTACTGCCTATTTAGCATCAGCCATCTCATACAGGATATTAGCCATGGAAAAACATGGGTCTGGGTATTTCATTTAGAATAATATGTTTATTCTTTTCATTTCAAAGTGGAAAGGGTGGGGTGGGGAAGAACAATTGGGGCCGTGTGTTCGAAGACTCTTTTCTGTTTGATCTGAGGTCCTGTGGGCCCTGGGGGTGGCTAAGATTCTCAGGTTTAGGTCAAATAAAACGAGGCCTCTCTCTTTCCCTCGTATTGTCTCTGTGATTTGCTTTCTCTGTGGATGACTGTTGGTGTCTCTGTCTTATGTTCTCTGTTGATTCTATCTTGTCTTTCATTTGCATCTCAGGATGTTCTTTTTTTTCTTTCTGTGGCCATCAGGTGCAGCGGGAAGTTAATCGCAAACAGTGATCCTCACTAATATTTTTTTTTACTTTATTGTCCATGCAATATTTACCGTAACTGATTTTTATTTCTTTACATCAGTGTAGAATTGAAGCTGCAGGTAACTATCGGACTGTGACATTGTGGCCTCTATACTCGTTGATCCAGTCACTATGAAGGACACTCGCTCAGCCCTCAGGTCCGTGTGAGTGCCTCAACGTCCTCATCTTACAAATTCAACAAAGCATTCAGCAGGCTTTTGTTTCAGAAAGGTGTGTCCCTCTTGTACCTACCAACAAAATAATGCACAGTACAAAGGGTTATATGCCACGTTATATCGATTGCTCTTTGAAGTATTTTCATTGGTTTGAAAAGCTGGCAAAGTGAAAAGAAAAACCGGAAAAAAAACACGCACAGCTACCTCATCCAAAGAGAAGTTAAAAAGACAAGCTCTGAGTTAAGAAGAGGGGAAAAGTTGATGAATGACTAAGTTTCTCCAGGTTTTAGAAAAGATAGACCACAATAGCACAAGACGTCTCATGACAAATGATGCATTCTCCCTCCTCGTTGGCCAAAGACAAAGCCGGGGATTGAAGAGGCAGAGAGCCTAGTCACAGGACAAATTCACATTAATAGACCTTAAGGAAAAATGGAGCAATAAGGAGAGAGTGATGCTCTGTATCAATGGGAATGTAAAGAATAAAATCTTCGATAAGATGAGATAACAATGATAAGATACGTGAATCAAATCAACCTTACTTTCTCTTCGGTTCAGATATATTATTTTTAATGTGTCGGCATGTGCGCTTGCAAATGCATGCATGTATTTCTTATATGCGACAGGATTGGCATGTGGTATTCCTGAAGGCAATAACATGTGGATATCAAGGCCATTGGCAGGGCTCGTCAGGGAATAAGTGGCTAATTAATTATGCATGGCTGGGCTTAAACAAACAGTGTAATGAGACATGAGAATAATTTACTAGTTGCATGGTGACCTTTTCAGCTATTGTAGTAGTAATAATAATAATAATAATAATAATAACAATAATAATAACAGTAATAATAATCACAATAGTAAAAATAGTAATAATAATCACAATTCTTTGACTTCATTAGTAGGATGGAAACTTGTATTTAATAAAAAAATTATGTAACAACAGGGATATAGTATTTAAAAAATGAATCTTACCGTTTCCAATGTAGTCTCAGTTTGATCTAATACAGGCAAGCAAGCATGTGTCTCCACAACTCCCCCAAAGAGGCTCTAGCCAGCACTATTACTCCCAAACTTTTTTTTTTCTGGCCTGGCACCAGCCGTGGAATAATCTTTAATTATTTGCTTTTTAAAAGAAGAAAAAAAAAATAAGACTCCCTTTTTTTCTGTGACAGTAAAGAAGAAGAGCAGAGCGTATGCAGGAATGTTCTTGTATATGAAATTGTAGGTATTAACAGGGCCGGTTTTGTCAGCGGTTTCGCTGATGTATCAGCTCTTTGACCCTAGACTAAATAAAGAAGGGAGTTTTGCACTGTTTCATCCAAGTTTAGATGAGAAGATATAGGAAGGCTTTGGAGGAATTGTTAAAAAAGCAAAGTATGGCTGAAGAATGGACCTCTTCCTTAACACATTACCCTAAACAAGTGTCAAGATGTGGTGATGGATGGACTCGTGTTCCTTTTGGCTTGTCGGAGACACTTATACCTTTTTGTAATGTAAAAGTAGCGGCAGAGATTTTTTATTAAAAGACGAGACTGTACAGTGATTCCTTCCCCTTCAGGTTATATGTATAATTAAAAAAAATCTGTTGGAATGTGCCTTCGTATTGTCGCAAGTATAATCTGTGTCTGTGTGTGTTTTTAGAGAGAGCAAAATAAAAAAAAAAGGAAAAGAGAGATATTGCTTACTCAGGTCATCTGCTGCCTGGTCATTAACCTCCATGGTCCTCTTGTTGTCACAATAAGGGCAATAAAACACATATATATATATATAGCGGGAAAAAAAAGAGAAAGAGAGCAAAGAAAGAGAACTTCATTTCATGTTGATAATTGACACAGTGAGACATGATTTTTTAAACTTACATGTTAGATCTCAATATGTTATTTTGTCACTTATATCTAATTGTGGTTATTTCCTGCAGCGAATGGCAAGGTAATAAGTCCATTTCATCTTGGTTCCCTCTCAGCGGGCTGTCCCTCGATTTGCGTGACACGGTGTTTATTTGATAAAAGAATATTATGGTGCTAATCTAAAACCATGCTAATTACATCTGACAGTTGTTTGTTTGTAGTGAAACCCAATTAAAATGAACACTTTTCAACTCAATTGCTCATCCCCCCTCATTCTCTTTTTCCTCCCTCCCATGGTAACCAGTAAAAGAGCCTACGCTGGCATAAAAAACAACTGTGCTTTCCTTGTGGTTTTTGTGAGAAGAGGGCAAACTCGCAACAGCTGTCAGAAAAAGGGGGTTTGTTTAAAAAGCAAATGGCTTTGGTCTAAAGTTCATTTGGAGACCTCTCTAATTAAATAGAGAGCCAAAAGCTTAAGTTAATTAGTAATTCCCCGGGTCCAGAAATTAGACCTGTCACGAGTACTCGAGCTCTTGGAAAGCCAAAAGGTATGTGTGCGTTTGTGTTTTGCGTGTTTTTCCACAAATCCCTTATGCCTGCTCTCATCTCTGAACACAAGTGTGCCTAATTTTGTGTTCATCTGTGCTTTTTGTTATGCAAGGCCCGACACATTTTTTCCCTGTTGAAATGCTCAAGACATTAATAGTCTGTTTGTGGCGTGTCAGAGAATGGCTTCGGACATGTTTAAGTGAGGGGCACATAGCTCGTGGCGTCAGTCAGGATACCTGCCCTATGATTATGTTTATGAAGATAATAACAGGGCTAGGGTCCCTCCGAGTACCGTCTTCAGAAAACAGTGGGGGTTTGAACTTTAAACTTTATTGTTACCCCTGCAGAAGAACAGTAAGGTTTGGTTGCAAAGTCTGAGGAATTTCTGCACATGAAGCAAGGTGTCTCTGTATACTAACTGTTAAATGTAAAAGCAGATGTTCTCTTCTCTTTTCTCCTGTCCTCCTCTCTTGTACTTTACAGTGTAATTGGGCCGATAAGCACAGGTTAAGCAAAGATAAATCAGCTGACTTTAACACAATGGAGAGACAAGATGTCCCTGCATGTTTAGACCATAATAGAGTAATAACTAGCATTTGAGACAGCACACCACACTGCTGTGGTGCAATGCATTGACTAATGTGTACTATCCTATCACTACTGCTGGCATGTTTCTTGGTTGCCTGATATAGATAGACATCTTTCACCAAATAGGGTAACATTTGTGACATTTTTTTTTTCCTTTCCTAAAAAGGAATGAATGTTAGGCAACCAGTAAACTGAGTTGCTACATTAGTTTGTAATGCTTAATAATAGGTTCTGAAATATCAGCAGGACTTACTGCTCATGCAAAACTGATTTCATTGCTGGAAAAGTACGACATGCTTTTAATTTCCGACCGCTATGCCTGTGACAAGGCAAGTATTATAAGAATATATCATCCTATTTTTGAGGCCAGAATAAGCCACACGTACAAGTTGTTTCACAAGAGGCGCAGTTATCATATCTTTAAAAAAAAAGCAGAGAATCGGAGGCTCATGGTAGTTGATACAATATAACCAGCCGTTTATATTTGCCAGGTGGATGTGAAATGCCTGCGTCAGAGACTGCTCTCTGTGTCTGTCTGTGAGTGTGTGCTATCCTTGACTGACGTGGACAATGTTTGCCTAACCTCTTCTGCGCTGCACCACCACGGCCTTGTCAATTTAAGTGTGTGTGTGTGTGTGTGTGTGTGTGTGTGTGTGTGTGTGTGTGTGTGTGAGAGAGAGAGAGAGAGCGCGAGTCCAGCAATGGTAGCTTTCATTTTTTTATGTTCCCAGCAGTATTTTTGCTAAACAAACCTGCTGAGAGGCAGACTGAGAGAAAAAGACAGGGGTCTGAATCAACACAAATGAGTGATATTTGCTATTTTTTTCATGGGGTGATATATAATTGTGTGCATCTACACAGCCCCAATAGAAAAACACTTTTTTCAGTTTTTTTTATTTCAGGCTTTGTATTTAGCGGGATTATTAATTTCTCTTGGCAAATAATCCCACCCTGCCACCCCCTTGGACTTGCTATGTTATTGCAAAGAGGAGTGTGTGTGTCTGTGTGTGTGTGTGCATGGTCTCGTGGTTTTGCCCCATCCAAAGGATAAGGCTGTGATTTATGTAACAGCTAAGCCCTTTCATATTGTGTATGTTGTACCTTACAACAGCACGATGAGCAGGCTAGATTAATATTTATTTAGCACAGGCAAATCATGGATTAAGCAGTCATCATTTTAGCGCTAATCCATGTCTCTGGTGAGATGCAGAGACAAAGAGAGGCAGATTAGTAAACGCACGGAGCAACGAAAGCACAATTAGTTGGGGACTTGCTCTCCTCAACTGTGCAGGAAAAGAGATGGACGGTAGATGTGCAACACGTGCACACACGCACACTCAAAGTTTGGCTTAATCGTGTCTTGCTTACTTTCTCTGCCACTGTTTGTCTGTCTCTCCCTGACTTTTAACTTTTCTTTCTCACCATCTCCTCTCTTCAAAAGAATCCCACATTGAAATTAGCAGTGGTTCGTCTGATTCACTCATCTGACGTAAATGTGTCTCATGATCTTTCCACTGTCCGAACACACATGCACCCTCCCACACACACACACACACACACACACACACACACACACACACACACACACACACACACACACACACACACACACACACACACACAGACTGACACACACATGCAAGAGCAATGAATACTTCTTTCTTAGCTCCAACCACGTGGGAGAAGGATAGTTTGCTTTTACTGTGTGAGTCTTTGGATGTGCGAGTGTGCATGTGCGTGTTTGGAGTTACTTGGGAGTCTGTAAATAAAATTACATTCTTTACTAATTGAGTTAAACTGCTTTGCTGGAGATGTGGCAAAAAAAATAAAAAAAGAAGATGAAAGCTCCCTGTGTATGTTTTGTGTTTGTACGTTGCGAGGTCCATGTGTGTGAATTTGAATGTGTACGGTGGTAATCTAATTAGCTCTTAGCGCTCTCAGGTGGTTACCAACAGGGATGCTGTGTGTGTGGATCACTGTTTGCTAGTTCTGTCCTCAAGCTTCGGCTTATGCAAAGCGTCCAAGTAGCCTTGCAAAACAGATAATCAAGAGCTGGAGTTGCAATAAAAAAAAAAAAAAAAAGTAGTGTGTGTATGAGTGCGTTTGCCTGTGTGTGTGTGTGTGTGTGTGTGTTGTCTGTAGGGGGTAGCCCCTCACACGGGGAGCAACAGCAAGGAACAGCAAAGGGGCCAAAAAGAGCATTGGAGAGCTTGTGCAGTGTGGTGAGGGGTGATTTGGGGAGGGCACGGGGGGTCAAAACCAGATGTGAGGGCGATTTGGAGAAAATAAAAAGAAGACAGATAAATAAGAAGAATGGACAGACAAGTCGTGCTGCGATAGAGAAAGACAGGGAGAAGCACAGAGAGAGAGAATGGCATCCTCAGTTCCCCTTTGCCCTCCTTCCTCTCTCTCACCCGGCCACTGAATGTTAATGGCTTTTCTGCCTCACCCCCTATACGCACACACATATACACCCCCCCTCTCCCCTTACCCCCCTGCAATCCCTCCCCGTGGACACTGGTGCTTTGTTTGTGGCAGTGCTTCTATTCTTTCAAACTTAATTACCTTCTTGCCTTTTGTGGCATCAGGGGTTGGAAGTTTTGCTCTGTGGCAGTGGAGGTCGTCACACATTCTTTGGCGGTGCTTTCCCTTAATCTGGGGCGTGGAGGTGGTGGGGGTAAAGCGAGCGTTGGGAAGAGTCTAGAGAGTGGAGCTTCTACCAGCATGCACTTCTAAGGTGGTTGTCGTACCCCCCCTGTGCACGTGTACGCACGCGTGCACGGTCATAATAGTCGGGGCATAGGCTGCCCTTTGTTTGAGCGGTTCATTTCCAATCAACCCTAATTAACTAGAGAGTGTTTCCAGATTGCCGGCAAAAGAAAAATCCCCATTTTTTTTCACTCCCCTTGGTCTTTGCTGTTTTGAGTTTGAGGAAGGGGAGTTTAAAAAAAAAAAAGGAGGCATTAGCTATGTAGATTGGCTTTGCCTTTGATGCTGGAAAAAATCTTTAGCGAGGGCAGCAATTGGTGTCTGCGACCCAGCAGTGTCTGACTGTTTATTTTCATGTTTCAGTTTGAGTTTAGTTTGAAATATTGCCTCCTCAAAGGCGTGAGTCTTGTGCATATATTAAGACTGGACTATGTAAGCCCAAAGTCCATTTGTAAAAAATGTTAAAGCCAGTCAAAGTCGTCTTTAATCCATTAAACTGCACAAGCAGCAGGTAAACACTGACATTGACCTGGGATACACATACAAAGCATAATAAAAAACACTGCTTAACAGAAATACATTTAACTGGGCTCTAAACTCAATCGTGTCTCCTAGAGTCTTTGAGGTTGTTGCCTTTAAGCAATGACTGGAGGACATGATAGACATTTTCACCTCATCCTGGTTTAAGTTTGGATAGGGGCTGGTGTAATCTGATCCTAAATCAGATTTTGGGACCCATCTGTGGCTTGAGTGATATGACTCTCTTGTTGCTCTGAGAGAGAAGAAAAGACAAACATGGCCCCTGGGTTCACTGTTTGTTCTTACCTAGTCAACGACTTTGTTTTTTGCATACTTGACTATTTTTTTTATGCTATGACGCTCTCATCTCACATGTTAGTGATTATTCCCAAGGTCACCCAGATATATCTTTTTCTCTAACAATGAAATATCAGGTAAGCACCTGAGGGCAGTTGGGTGTATGTTACCTGAGCAACCAATGAGACCAATTTACTTGTCATCAACCTGAGGGATAGAACCTGCATACCTATTCTAGAAAAAGAAAAAAAAGGCCACTTCCGTCCTCTACTTTTCTACTCATTATCCTGGTTCCCGCTCATCCACAAAACATTTCTCTACATTCCTTTTGCCTCCTTCTTCAATCCGAGATCGTTGCTCGTGTAGACGTAATTTTGATTTTGATTTCCTAAAAGGCATTTATTTAGCAGAGTAGGTAATTTGTCGAACAATATTTCTCCGCTAAATGGAGTGGGGCTTGCTTTAGGTGTCTGGGCCGCACCTTGCACTAATGATAAGGTGTCCTTTGGTAATGAAGGCCTTTGCTTACAAGTGAGACACAGGGAAGAGGACAGGCAGACAGAAAAGGGTGTGGGGGGATGTATCAGGGAGATCTAGTGCATCTAGGGTCTAATATTACACCCCCAGGCAACAAACAAGGGCTGCATGAAAACCCTCTGTGAGATTAAGAAGTAAAGAAGACAAAAAACACTTGGTCACGCAAAAGCCCTCCCCCTCTCATCCTTTAGCGATTTTCTCCCTCTGTCCTCCCTTTTAAGACTCTAAACAGAGAGCATTAGGCCCTCCTCTGTGATTGTGTGCATGTGTGCATATGTGTGTTTGTGCACGCATGCATCAGCGCTCTTTGATGGCAGCCGAAGCTTCTCTCGCATTGTGAGGAAGGAGATAATTCCCCTCCTCCTTCATCCATTTCGTTTTTTCATCCCTCCATTTCTGCATGGCAACAAATAAACAGGTCTAATTAGACCAGAGTAGGCCTATTCATGGCACTGACAGTGGGAGATGGATGCAGGGGCTTTCACAGTGCCCTTCGCCTTTGTCTTTGGCTAACGCTTGGTGACATTTTGATAGAAGATTTGGTGTTAGACTGAGGGGCCACATGCCGAGACAGGGATGACCTTCTAGGAGACCTCAAGGAATGGACACATAGCCATAGTCTCACGCTGTCTTCTGACTTTGTTGTTTGACTTTACAAGCTTTCATATGTCACCTTAAAGTTTCGGTCTGGGTTTAATTTCATTAGTTATTGGCTGTGCTCACATGTGTTTCCAAACATTTTGACAAGCAGAGAGGAAAAAAACATTTTAGACCCACATCCCAAAGCACAGATCTGCCTAATTCCAGTGTTTACAGATCTTATAAATATTCACAGCAGTATTAACAGCGCTGTCTGCCCTTGCATTATGATATCGGACGGCTAGTGATGAAGAATTTGAACCTAACAGATCCCTGTGTAAACAAAGTCGGCAGTGTGGCGACACTGCAATTACAGGTTTGGCATTTAACAGACTGCATCTGTGGCTAATGTGTGATAGTCTGACAGGAGGACAAAAGCAGGAGGAGACCCTGATATTGCCAGAAGCTCAGTAACTCAGGTCTGTACTGTGGACATGTTGCTGTTACACTTTGAGTATTATCAGCACATTTATTACAACTGAACACGGGCCCCAACGAAGGCAGTTTTGCCCTTAATGGCAGCCTTTGTAAGATACAGGATCCAACTTCTATCAAAACTGGAAGTGCCTTCAACCAAGTCAGAGAGAGGAGAAAAGTTGGGAAAAACAGAAAAGTGGAGAAATCCCCTGCTTTTGACTGCCTCTGTCCCTCAGGGAGCTACTGAAAAGCAGATGGAGGAGAGAGGAGGGGAGGGGGGGAGAAAAACAATAGGCCAAAGAGTCTCTTAGCCCCTTTTCTCCCATCAGAACTAGCAGTGTCCAAACCAGGCATTCCTGGGCTATTATTTGCCTTTCACTGGATCTGATCTGCCACTTTAATTACCTCAGTGTATGTGCGTGTTTGTGTATGTGTGTGTTTGTGTGAGCCTGTGTCCGTGTGCATGTGTGTGGAAGCAAGGGGACATGCTTAATTAAAAAACAGAGGTAGTAGCGGCTCAGGCCATATCTTTTGTTCTTCTGTTAAAAAAAAGGAACTGTTTCTGCAGTGTGGAAAAACCTGGGCTTCATTGTTAGTTTCTCTCTCTCTCTCTCTTTGTATCTGTCTATCTATCGCTCTCTTCCGAATGAAAGTAGTGTGGTTGGTTAACAGAGCGAAGGAAGCCAGTGGGGGAGAGAGAGAGAGAGAGAGAGAGAGAGGAAGGTTTTCTAGCTAGCAGTAACATGATCTGTGTTAAAAGAAGCAGGAGTGGGCACCACTGTGGTGATAGATGCGAAGCCTGGGGAATTAGGCAAAACAAAGCCAGGCAGATATTTATTCTTGAGACAAACGACAAGTAATCAGCTGATTAAAAGTTATTATACTGATCTTTGCAAGTCTCACATTTTTGTGTGGCTTCAATTAGAATCAATCATAAAAAATAAAAAATAATAATAATAATAACGGACAGTTACGTTATTGTTGGCAGGCGGCACACATGTAAACAGCTGCTAACCTGCTAGCATTAGGGGTGATATGTCAGTGCCAAGTGCTTAACACATTGGCTTAACCATAAGACATAATTCCATACTTAAAGTGTTAGGAGATGCATAATTCATAAACCTCAATGTTTTATGTCCGAGCTACAATTCAAAGGGGTTGCTCCCCAATGATATAAGCAGTGAAATGACACCACTGACAAGTAGTAAATCCTGTCGTATGTGTCGCATTAGCTCTCACACCTACTGCTTCTGAACAGCTTTTCCCTCAATCACATTAAAGACAAAACTTGGTAAGAGGGACACTGGAGGAAAACTGAAATATGTATATGTTTGACTGCAGGAAGAAGCCCAGTGTGTTTTTTTTGGCGCTAAGGTGAGCGTAATTGAGGATTTATGGTAAAAAACTAACTGAGCTGTAATTTACGTGGATATGGAAGAACCTTTATATTATTTCCTTTCCTACAGCCAAAGTCATTTAGTTTTCTTCCACATGCAGCACAGATATGTCTAAAATTGAAAAATTTGAGGTAAAGCAGGCTCAGTATGTGTGTGTGTGTTAATACCATGCATTCTTGTGACATGACACATATTTGGCCTGTTTCAACTCCTTGCTTGTGTGTAGAACACAGAGCTAAATGCTGCTAATTTCTTTGCAATTACAAGTGTGGGTTAACCTGTAGACAGATGTTTTTCTGTTGTTTGTGTTTAGGCGTGTAGAAAACCATAGTTGCTATCTTCAGGATCGGTGCCCTTGGCGAAAAAATCTCTTAGTTTAGAAAGTAAACCAGATAAGGTTTAATGTTTGTTTTGAATTTCCTTGATCTAACAGTTGGTATTTGTCACGGACACATTTTCAAGTAAAACATTTTGGCAGACACTTTTGCACTCCTTTAAGATGCTTATAAAAATATGAAAAAGTAAACAATGTTTGCTTTAGCACTACTGTTTTCCCTGCCCGACTGTACATAACTACCTTACGAGGCAAGTGTGTCGTATCCACGTCACAGGACTACATCCGGCCTTTTGCCACATCCATGCTGAGCAGATAAACACTGGAATTCATTTTCTGCTCCTTGGGAATTTTTCTTTAATCTCATGAATAGAGAGACAGAAACTGAGTGAGACACAGAGAGAGAAAACATAATTTAGCCCTTTTAATCTATCACTAGTCCCCATGGAATCATCTCTGGGATATGTCAGATTAGACCTGATTATAGCGCGTGCACACACACATGCATGCACCCACAAACATACACACATGTTTGATTTCATTCCTCACGCTTTTACTGTCCCTCCCACTGGCTTTGTTTGGCCCTGGATTGTTGCAGATTAATCCTCTAATTGCTTTGTAGCTTTGTTGTGAGAGAGAGGGAATGTAGAAAAAGAGAGGGAGAATTAAGCAGCAGGTGGATTGGGTTAAAGGTTAACATGGCTCTTTAAAGCTTTCTTTTAATGCCAGCTCATTTACACGCAAGCATCTGAAAGGCGCTGGTACTGTATCAAGTGAAAGAAAAGCACCTGGCATGCACAAATACTTCATTTGTTGCATTTAGCTGAGCAAGAAAACAGTTTCTTCTAAGTAGCAATGAAGCTTCAGCTCTCAAGCTTATAGTCTGTTTTTCTCTTTCCCCCCCATTTGGTTTGTCTCATTGGTTTTTACTTGTTCTCTTTAGGTGATGGGGAAATTATGCTTATGATTACAAAACGAAATGAGGAAGGAAGATATTTTCGAACAGTGTGTGCGTCCATTTGTGTCTGCCTTTGTGTTCGCATTTGTGGCTTGTTGTGAAAAGCCAAGAGATTGAAGTAGTGAGGGGTTGAGAGATGGGCAGCCACCCAGGATTGATAACATCTCACTGGTATTCCAAATATCATTCTTCATGGAAGCTCAGTCTTCCCCTCTCTCTCTCTCTCTCTTCTCTATCTCTCTCTTTCTCTATCTCTATCGTTCCTAGCTCCTATATGAAACGAAAAAAAAATAATTAATGTAAATACTCTAGAGTTATTTTGTACATTGGCACTTTTTTCCAGAAGAGTTGTTGTTCTACCTTTTCAGAGCTGCAAGAAAATATACAGTTTCATACTTGTCCACATAGAGTCTTACCTTCAGGGCATTAATAGGTTAATAGGTGCTCCCTAATAAGTCACTCCTGACTGGTAAAAACATGCCAAGGCTTATTTACCCAATGATTGAAGACTCCTTTAACTCCAATTCACTTTTCCTCATAGAGGAAGGACTAACTGTTGTATGTTATTTGATAGATTTCAAGATTGATAATCTTGATTTGTCCACAACTTGAGACTATACAAAGTTAGCTGGAGCTAGCCTGATATCAAAATCTTTTAACATAGCATTAGCACACACAGGACAAAACAGAGGCGAAACTGCTTACACTGATTCACAGTGGTATGTCGATCAAAGAGTCTATTTACTAGACAATTGAGTTGTTCCCAGAAACTTCCCTCCTGTCGGCTGTCGTTGGAGCCGCATCATTCATTTATTTCCCCTGTTTCCAAGCTCTGATCCCTGGGGCCAATAAGTGATGAAACTTTTGTTCAGAGATGGTTTTTTTCTGTGGTTGTGGCAAGCAATTTCAGTCTGCCAGTGAAAAGACACTGCCAGTGAAGAGAAATGCAAGCAGGAACAGTTAATATTGGTTTTATCCACATTTCAACAGTTGTCATGGTGCCAGCTAATTAACAAATTAATGGGTTTTTTTTTTGTGGTAGGTGGTAGACTATACAGAGAACTGTCAAGTTGTTTTGTTGCATGTGGGATATTGAAATCACCAACTTGTCCTAGATAAATCAATGTGATCCAAATGAGGCTGGCAACAACACAGTTAATACTATGTCGAATGTGTAGTGAGAGTAAGTTGGAGTTAATTGGAAGAAAGTTAACGGTGGTTTAGAATTAGCCAACATTATCTGCTGTTGAACACTATTTACTTAATCCCTGTTGCCCTTTTTTATTTCTGTCTTCCCCAACTCAGGTCCCTGTTAGGCTGGATGAGATGAGATCCCTATGTAGTGGTCGTCATGGCAACTTTTGACTCTCCCCCTATGGTGTCATCACGGCAGCAGGAACATGGTGGCCAGAGGCTGGACGCTGCTGCTGAGGAAAACTCCGTCATTGCCATGGAGACCAGTGTCGCCAACAGCAACAACGCCAACAACAACAACCAAATGTCGCCTGCTGCCATTGGAGAGCCAGAGAATGGCCTTGGAGAGCCCGCTGTGAGCCCGCTGAGGTCCACTTCTACCCCCACCAATGTCAGTGCAACCACCGACCCTGTACCTGAACAGAGTCGGAGAGAAAGCTTTACTACTGGTAACAAAGGGAGTGTTACCGGGACTTTACCAGGAGGAGGAGGAGCAGCTTTGGGTTCGGACTGTTCTGCCCCTGCCACATCTCCTGTGGCACCGGCAAAGGAGATCCCCTGCAACGAATGTTCTAGTTCCTTCTCCAGTTTACAAAAATACATGGAGCACCACTGCCCCAATGCCCGTCTGCCTACCACTGGAGGTCATGAGGAGGATGAGGAGGTTGAAGGTATGTTAGGGGAGGAGAGTGAAGATGACGGAGAGCGTGGGGTAGGTTCTGCAGAAGTGGGGGAAATGAACAGCGAGATGGAGATGGAAGAGGATAGTGATGTGGAGAACCTGAGCGGCGAGATCATCTACCAGCCCGATGGCTCTGCCTTTATCCTGGAGGACGCCAAAGAGCAGTGTGGCAACCAGGGGGGGCTCTCTGGGCCTCTCCAATTCAGGGGCCTGCTGTCCCCCCAGACCTTCCCCAATGCCCAGGTCAGTAGTGGCCAGAGTGGGCTGAGCCCAGGGGGAGAGCGGTTGGAGCAGCCCGCTGCACCCATGTCCTTCTACCCCCAGATCATCAACACCTTCCACATCGCTTCATCCCTGGGGAACAACCCCCTAGTGGTCGACCACCCCTCCTTCCCAAATACCTCAGCTGGAGGGCTGGCGGGCACTGGTCCCGTGTTGCACAGTTTTCGTGTCTATGACCTCCGCCACAAGAATGACAAAGACTATCTGAAAGCGGATGGTGCAGCCAAAAACTCCTGTGTGTCCAAAGATGTCCCTAACAATGTGGACTTGTCCAAGTTTGAGGGCTGCGTTGCCGATGGGCGGCGAAAGCCTGTGCTGATGTGTTTCCTGTGCAAGCTGTCTTTTGGCTACAGCCGTTCATTTGTGACACATGCTGTCCATGACCACCGTATGACCCTAAATGATCAGGAGCAGAAGCTGCTGAGCAACAAGCACGTCTCTGCCATCATTCAGGGCATCGGCAAGGACAAAGAACCCCTTATAAGCTTTCTGGAACCAAAAACCCCCCCCAACTCTGTGCTACCCCACTTACCCACACCTGCCAACTTCCTAGGGCCAGACACGGGGCTCCACGGTTTGTGGAACGCTTTCCACAGTAGTGGGGAGAGTACCGATTCCCTTCAGGCAGGTTTTGCCTTCCTGAAGGGCAGTGCCAGCAGCTCCTCCAATGACCAAACCCCTAGAACCAAAACCATGCCAAAGGCTGAGACCAACCCAAACCTCGGAGGAGGGGCTGGTGCCCACAGAACCCCCAGCGGGAGTTCTGCTGCTGCCACTGTTGGCAACCTGGTGGGTCAGAACTCTGATAGTGGCCACTATAGGGACACATGCACTTTGCAACCCAATGGGCCGGACCTGAGCCAGTACCCGCATGTCAAGCGGGAGCCCAGTGCAGTTGGAGAAGAAAGTCCAGAGCAGGATGATGATGCTTACTCCAATGGTGGTGGAGTAGAAATGGAGGCAGATGAGGAGGAGGAACAGTCCATGGCGATGACAGGCCAGGGGGCCGACAGCACCAGTAGCAAAGATTTCCCTATCTTAAACCAAAGTATTTCCCCCCTTTCCAACAGTGTGCTAAAGTTAAACAGTGACAGCAAAGGCCCTCCGTCCACCTCCTCTTCCTCCCTGCCTGGGTGTGAGAAGAGCTGCCTGTCCACTGCCCTGGCAGCTGCCAGAGAGCGTGAGAGCAGCAACGACTCAACCAGTGAAGCTCTGGCAGGACATGATGGGTTGTCGCCATCCTCCTACCCACTTGACATGATGATGATGCGCAGAGATGATGAGAGTCCTGGACCTCTGCATCAACACACAGGAAATCCCAGTACGCCTGGAACTCCAGGGACACCTGGTACCCCTGGTCCAGGGGAAGGTTCCCCAGGTAGTGGTGTGGAGTGCCCCAAGTGTGACACGGTCTTGGGATCTTCACGGTCTCTAGGAGGGCATATGACGATGATGCATTCACGTAACTCCTGCAAGACGCTGAAGTGTCCCAAGTGTAACTGGCACTACAAGTACCAGCAGACACTGGATGCCCACATGAAGGAAAAACATCCAGAGTCCGGTGGATCATGTGCGTACTGCCGCACAGGACAGCCTCACCCTCGTTTAGCCAGAGGCGAAAGCTATACCTGTGGATACAAGCCTTTCCGCTGCGAGGTCTGTCTATCTCATTTTTCATCTTCTGTCTTTTTTATCTTTCAAAAATTTCCAAATTATGATCATCTTGTTTTTATTGGGTTGGGTTTTATAAGCCAACTTTGATCCTTGATTTCACAAAAACTAATCACACGGTTCGGTGGACATATGCTAATAAAAACAGTATAGCAAAATCTTAGCAATATAGATGATGCATACTATGGATGTCATACCCTGTATTCATTCTTCCCTTTTAGGTATGCAACTACTCAACCACCACCAAAGGCAACCTGAGCATCCACATGCAGTCGGACAAGCATTTGAACAACGTACAAACGCTCCAGAACGGTGGCACTGAGGTACAATACAACCACAACCATAACCATCCCAATCCTGTACCCAGTGCCAGCCTTGGTGGAGGCTGCGGTGCACCCTCGCCATCAAAGCCCAAACAGAAGCCCACTTGGCGCTGTGAGGTAATGAAACAACAGTGTCATTGTAGCGCTGTGGAAGCTACATACCAATTTGCTTCTTTCAATGTCCAAACAATAAGCCAGTTATTTCCCTTAGTGTCACTATATCTATTACTTTTTTTTGGCCACATCATCTGACCACCAGCCATTATAATACAGAATGTTTCATACATTCTAGCATTATGTCCAAATATTGTAGAACTAAAAGAAATGAATAATCAGGACTGCCTTACTATAATGCTTTGATCTATTGTTTTTGTGTGGATTAGATATTAAGTTTTTTCTGTCGTTTTGCTTCAGTTTTTTTCAGTGCCCATTTTGAATGTAACATAAACAATACACTAACCATGTGCTTTAATGACAAATAATGATATAATGAATTATAAAACAATGCTTTGATGATGATAAAGAAACTAGCATAGTCAGATGCCCTTAAAAGTAAAATGTATCCCACCTTGCTTCCAACAGGTGTGTGACTATGAGACCAATGTTGCACGAAACTTGCGAATCCATATGACTAGCGAGAAACACATGCACAACATGATGCTGCTGCAGCAGAACATGAAGCAGATCCAACACAGCCTCCATCTGGGCCTGGCCCCGGCTGAGGCAGAGCTCTACCAGTACTACCTGGCTCAAAACATGGGCATGGCCGGTGTGAAACTGGAGAGCCCAGCAGGCAGCAGTGGCCCAGAAGCTCAGATGATGATTAACCCGTTCCAGCTAGATCCTGCAACCGCTGCGGCTCTTGGATCTGGTCTAGGTAAGTTATACTAATATTAAAATGAAATATAAGTTTTACTGCATAGACAATTAAAACACAAACAAGGCATTTCTGCTGAGGATGGAAAGAGTATTTTTGTTCTATATGCCCTCAAGCTTCTTTTTTTTAATTTTGTCTGCTCATCTTTCACTTTCATTTTTATGTGTTTTGTCTCATATATCTGATGCCATCTGGGTATTGTTTTTATCTCTGTGCCTTTCCTTTGTTGCTCCTCATTTTTCTTCATTCCCTCTCACCTTTTCTTTTTCTGCTCCCATCCTTTTTACCTTGCCCCCACCTCCCCACACCCTATTCTCTTTTTCTTCCCCTCTTATCTCTGCTCTCATATTGTCCCTCTGTCATTGTCTCCTTTCTTTGACCCCTCTCACTGATTAAAAAATGATTATGAGACGCCACATGAGAATTATTCTTAATCTTTCATTTGTAATTTTCTTAAGTCAGCTTAATCCCTCCCCATATACACCCCACCCCACCTTTGCTCACCCTGGAGAGGACTCACACTCATATGCACACACATACACACACTCTCACACAGCAGGAAGCGGATTCCCGTAGGAGTGAGAGAGATTTAACAATGACCCTGTAGTGTTACACACCCACTCCCTCTTCTAGTGTGGAGGTCACAGCCCAGCCAGCAGATGTACTCTCAGTGAATTACACTGATAACACGCAGCTCCCCATAGTGAGCACAGCTGTACATAGGTTTAGATGGTGTGAGCAGGATATTTATAAATTCAACTCAAGGAAACATGCACACATACATAAAGAATGAATATGCATGGTTACATGCATGGACACAATTTAGATTTACACATTCTAAATTTCTGCTCACATTTAGCATCAGGTAAAAGTGTGCCATGTTTTTTTTTTTTTAAAACCAGCACACACCACCACAATAACACTCATCTAGTCCTCCGCTAATTGGGGAATTATACTTGAACTGTAAAAAAAAAAAAAAAAAAAAAAAAAAAAGTTTCAGATGATTTGTAATTGTTAGATCCTTTGTGCTCCCAAACGTAGTGTTGAGATATTATCTGAAAAATGACATGATTAGCTTTGGTAACATGCATGAAGAGACAATGAAGGGATCAAACGAAAGAGTTAATTACATTTCTATGAATGGCAGATCTTCTTTTTTTCCCAGGCAGGGCGGGCAGAAGAAAGAGAAAACGTGTACAATGCATTGATCAGCTTTTCAAATGTCTGCGTGGATGTGAGAAAAGCCTGGAGCCCTAAAACCGTTGTCCCACCATTGCTGAGAGCAGTAATTAAAGCTACCTGATGAGCGAGTTAGCAAGTTCAAAAGGATGATTGTAATTGATCCTGATTCAATCCTATTAGGGTTTTTTTATAGACAAGACTTTGTAAGGAGCCCTATCCCTCTGTGCAGCTTTATTTTTATCAAATCCTTTTGTATAAGAGAGGTCTGCATGGAGGACTCACTTTTCTCTCCACACTTAATTTCATCAAAAGAGCTTTTTCTCTTTCTCTATTTCCTTTATCCCTCCCTATGCATGCCAGCCTTTCATTTTCATCCGAGGTTTGTCTTTCTGTCATACCTCTTTGTTTTTATATATCATTCTTCTTTCTGTGCATAGTTCCTGCCTTCTGTCTGACATATTATCCTTCTATGCTTCCATGTAGGTAATCCTTATAAGAGCCTTACGTTTTGAACACCTTTCGCCATTCCTCTCTTTTTGTAACCTGCTTTCTCAATCATTTTCTCCACAGTGAATAGTGACCTATCAGCGGAGTTGCGTCTTGCCAGTGGTCAACTGATGGCAGACGACCTATCCATGGTGTCCTCTGGTGGAATGGGGGGTATGTCCTCATCCGACCCCTCCCTCTCCTCCTTGTCTCCGCCTATCAACGACCCCTCACTGCGCCTCTACCAGTGTGCCGTGTGCAACTGCTACTCCACCGACAGCCTGGAGGCTCTCAACGCCCACGTCAGTGCTGAGCGTTCTTTGCCCGAAGAGGAGTGGCGTTGCGTGGTTGGCGACGTCTACCAGTGTAAGCTCTGCAGCTACAACACCCAGCTCAAGGCCAACTTTCAGCTGCACTGCAAGACAGACAAGCACATGCAGAAGCACCAGCTGGTGGCCCACATCAAGGAGGGAGGCAAAGCCAACCAGTGGAGATTAAAGTGTGTGGCCATTGGCAACCCGGTGCATCTCAAGTGCAATGCCTGTGACTACTACAGCAACAGCGTGGATAAACTGAGACTACATGCCACCAACCAGAGGCATGAGGCTGCCATCCGCCTCTATAAGGTAAAAACACATTATTTTTGCCAGACACTGACATTATATTGTAGAACATAAAGCTATAACAGCATTCTTAGTGGTATACATCTCAGGGGAACAGCATTCATTTTAAGGTCAGATTTAAAAAAAAAAAAAAAAACACACATGTTTGTGTTTACAAAGAATTTGCCCCATCCTCTTAACTGCGCAGTCCCATGGATATAAGGTTCCCATGAGAATGGAATGACCGAGATGGAAAAGGTCACTGTTGGGACACCCAGGATGATTTCCATCGGATATGGGTATTTGTCCTGCTTATGAACAGTTGGCACTACTGTTACTGTTAATTATACACAAGTCACGTACTATCAGCAAGTTAAAATGTTTGAAAGTTTTGATTATCTTCAGCTGTCTTTCGGCTAGTTTTTTTTTACTAGCTGTAAAAAGTTCTGGAATAAGACAAGAATGTGCTTTCATAATAAGGGTGTCGATCCTATAACAACTTAAGTTTGAAGATTTAAAGTAGACCACATTCTAATGATAACTTTAAGAACAAGCATTACAAAAAATATTTTTATATATTTGTATTTTAAAATTAATGTAAAAAATGACTTCATGTTTTGTTGTGAAAGTATGCATATATGTAAGTTTATTTAATTTAATAGAGTTCAGAATTAATGTTTCCAGAAATCCAAATTTTGTTCACATGATCATTTATGTACACATTCACACAGTTTACTTTCCTGCAGACAAGCGATTTTTTTGCTTGGGATAATTAAGTCGTGACTCGTCAGAGGTTTATCAAACTAGTTGCCCAGCCGAGCAGTGAACTCCCACAGAAGTCACTTAAGTAATTAAACACTTCACTATCTGTGCAATAAACAGTTCCTGCAAAGAAATTCCAACACGACCAGTATTTGGCATGTTTCCCCTCTCCAATATGTTTAAGGTGATTCAGTTTGTCAGATGTCTCCTTCCTATTTATAAGATGCTGTAACATTTCCGAGGCCTTGACCTACAGGACAGGATCAAGTGCATTACATTAATGAGGATTACTTTACTACTCTACGCAACATTTGGCAGTGGGAGGTGTTCGTTTGTGTGTGTGTGTGTGTGTGTGGGTGTGTATATTGTGCCTTAAATGTATAGACAACAGTAGTAAGAGCAAATAAAAATATGTTCTATTGATGTTTATTCTAAGTCGAAAATACAACTACAATTGTATTGCTTATCCAGCCACTTTTGTATTATAATAATAATAAGCCCCCTCACAATTATTTTCAAAATATGATGCATTTTTCGAATAGATGTACAATTTCAGCAGTATTTGACAACAAGTTGAAACAGGAAACCAGAAATGTTACCTCATCATTTTGCATTTGTCCGTAGTAAGACTCAAGTATTTTCAATCAAGTCCCGATTCAAGTCTTAAGTAAAGAGAGGCAGGTCACGAGTCAAGTCAGTACTTTTTAATCTCTGGGCTTGGGAGAAGGTATCAAGTATTTACAAGTCCAAAGGCTAAAGTCCAAGTTAAGACACAAGTCATTTGTGTTCGTTGCAGGTCTTTTGGGATTTTGTCAAAGTCTTGAGTCATCACATTTGTGACTCGAGTCTGCCTTGAATCCAAGTCATGTGCTGGAGTCCACACCTTTTCAAGAAACTTAGATAAGATTAAGATAAAATGGGAATTTTCAAAATGACCCACCAGACTTTAAAGATGTTCCTGAATTACACAGTGATGTTAAAGGAACTGCATTTATTCAGAAATCTGCGTCTGATTCTTACTTACAGATCCAAGCCTTGAGTGGATTAAGCACACTGGCATTCTTAAGGTTATTTAAAACAGTCGTAGTTGACTTAAACAGGATGTACGTATTGACAGAGGATTGAACACAGGTTTTGCAATGCTGGACTTGGCATGGGATGAGTTGGAGATGTCTATCCTCAGGGATTGTTCACTAATTGCATTGAAATATTTACAATGTAAAATTCTTAACAAAAGTGCTGCTTGCACATTGGCCCACATAAAGCTAACCTGTAGGAACAATTTGATTAGCCCATACTTGTCAGATTCTCCTTACTGTCAGAAGAAGACTTGAGGATCGGTGTGTGTGTGTGTGTGTGTGTGTGTGTGTGTGTGTGTGTGTGTGTGTGTGTGTGTGTGTGTGTGTGTGTGTGTGTGTGTGTGTGTGTGTGTGTGTGTGTGTGTGTGTGTGTGTGTGTGTGTGTGTGTGCATACATTTTAAAGTGTTGAGCCATCTTGGCAACTGTTGATTTAAAAGTTGATTTAAAAGGAGGCAATAGCCAAATAGGTTTATACTGGCAGCTATGTAGTCGTGCGAAGAAAGCTATTTATATCAGTTGTGATTAAATGTACGAACCCAAGAAGTGCAGTCAACAGTTCAGAAATAAAACAAAGAGGGTTTCCTAATTTAGATCTTATTTTGCCATCCAATAAACGTAAGCAAAGCAGGGGAGCAAGTTTTATGCACACACAAACAACGCTGTGTGCAGTCAAGTGAGAGTCATCCCAATGCCCTCTTGGTGCACTCATACACCCCTGTACCTCATCCACCCACCAACCCACCTACCCCACAGGCCTCAACAAATCTGTTCCACAGATGACGCTTTTAATGCCTCTGGCAGAAATCCCACAATTCTACCCTTGGACATGTGGTATTAAAGCAGAGAGAGGCCGAAAGAAAGCATAGAGCAGCAGAGCAGAGGCAGAGGGAAAAAAAATCGTTTCTTTATTTGACCAGAAAAACACCTCTCCTTTTATGTATTGGCAGAGGTGAAAAGCACATGGGGATGGAGGTAACTTGGCCGGGCACATAAAAGATCCGAGTGTTGACGACTTTACCATCTGTTTTTTTTGGAAACACAGAATATCTTTATGGCATGGGAAACCATTTGAAGATACAAACAAAAAGCATATTCAGGAGATTTTATGGCTGCTTTGTAGCAGCAATGGAGTACTTCTGAGGGGAATTGAGAGTTTGAAAGTGGGGTTTTTTTTTCCAGACTTTGAAACTGCAAGAGGCAAATGACATTAACAGCACATGGACATTAAGTCATCTGGTGTCCAGGGCACAGCAGGTGGCGCAGGAAGTCATACGCCTTATATGGAAAAAGCGGAGGTCCACGCCTTGCTGCTTATTGGAAAGGAAACGTAGGAAATCTGATTGGTTTGTTTTTAATGAGAGTCTACCACACAGGGTGTTTTTTTTCACATTATCTTTCATGATACAAAATTAAGTTAGTGTGTGAAAGTGTGTATATAACCTTACTTTAGTATTATCACAGCTGCCAAGTGCAAATCTTTATCCCCTGGAAACGCAACATGATTTAATGTGGCGTTTGTATGTTAGCAGCCTGTGAGGTAAGCTCTGCATTAAATGTTGCCGTAGCGTAGCGTGTCCATAGCTGGCCGGGCTCATGTTTGCCTTAGCTTTGAATATGATGATGTATGGCTTCGTTATGATTTTTAATAACAAACACTGGCCTTAATACACATTGAGACAGGAGTAAATCTGTCATTGCCATTCACAAGTGCTGCAGGGCTAAGTAGGGGGTTTAGTTTGTAGCGAGCATGTGTGTTTGTGTGTGCGTGTCCCCACAGAGCTTTGAGGTTTAGAACTGGGCTGTGCTTGCCCCTGGGTCATTAGAAGTTGAGAATGTCCATGGTCAATGTGGCATGGTCAAGGACCACACACACACACACGTACATACATGTGTGTCTCGTAGGCCGTGGCACCTGTTTCTCAGATGGCTGTCCGAATGAATCTCTAACTGTCCTCAGCCGCCACCATCACCCCCCTGTCTGTCTGACCAGCTTTCCGTCATAATTCAAGCGGAAATGGACGTCCGGGGTCCACTGCACATTTCCATATCTCTTGTTTTTCTGTTCATTATTTTCTTCCCTTTGAACTCAGAATCTTAAGTTTGTAAAATGCTTAACTTTTCATGATAGAGATGGAGGAAGAGAGGACATACAGAGAATAAGAACAGAGGTAGAAGGTGTCCGTCTTACCCACTCTCTTTGTTTTGTCTCTGACTGTCTCCTTCTCCCATTGTCTCTTTCTTTTTCTATCTCTCCCTTGGGGAGCGGCAGATAGGCCATCTCATTACCCATGATCCTCTTGGCAACACCATGGCCAGGAAACAAGGGGTGGGGGGAATTAAATGAGGGAAGTGATGGAAGGAGGGAAAAAAGAAGAAGAAGAAGTAGAAGAGGAAAGGGGGCTGGATTTATAGATGCATCAAAAGGAGTGTCCCTTTCTCATTTTCATTATCATCTCCTTTGTATTTTTTTTTTCTTATTTCTTATTCGCTTTTTTCATCAACCATCTATTTTTTTCTTTCAATCTCTTCCAACTCTGCCCCCCCCCCCCCTCACATTTTATTCGCCCCCATCTCCCTCAGATGGAGATGGCTGTGCTTATGCATCTGTGATATTAAGTCTACCGCTGTGCCTTGGCTATTAGCAAGGGTCAACCCTGCCCACTCTCATTTGAAAATCAAATGGCCCTATATATATGCAGCCCAAATTATTGGACTGTCATTTGGACTCGTGTGATGGGGAAATGGACAGGAGATTGACTCTCATAGATTTGCATAAAAAGCCATTGTGCCTGTCCCCGGAATAGAAAAAGAGACTGGATCTATTTTAAATGCATGGCACCCTTTATGACACACACACACACACACACACACACACACACACACACACACATAAATGTATATGTGCATACAGACGTATGATATTTAATAAATTCACAGAGAATCAATCATAATACAGTGACTGCTCTCACATACAATTGTAGTCTTGGTTATCTAGTTACCATTTTCCACTTGAGCCCATGTCCGCTTGTTCCAGACACAGGCTCTTGATCACTGCGTCCTTGTCTCGCAGACAGACCTAAAGAGTTTCTCTTCAAAAAGGAATATTTGCAGACACTTCACACTAGATGCCACTTGACTGCAAGACATAGATTTTAATGTTCTGTCACCAAGACTGATGATGCAGCCAGCCGCCGAGACCAGACTGAATGAATTCACTTCAGCGCTTTTGCCAGAGAGGTTGTCCCTCTGTCTGTCTGTATGTCTGTATGTCTCTTCATTTTTTACTTCTACAAGTTGTTCTTTTTTCTCCCAGTCTCTCTCTCTCTCTCTCTCTCTCTCTCTCTCTCTCTCTCTCTCACTCTCCCTCTCTCTCTGCGAGGCAAAAAGAGACGCTGGTTAGTAGATTATTCAAATCGTCTCCTCTTTCACCTGCGTGGAGATTACAATGGAAATCTCTCAGAGGTTCCGGGGTGAAGTGGGGGATGGAGGGTGGTGGCTAATTAAAGCATAAAAGCAGGTGTGTTTGTGTGTATATGCTGTTGCTTTGTGTGTTTGACGGAAAGGTTTGAATGGATAAACCTCCCCACCCTTCCCCCTTCCTCCCAATAATCCTCATAGATATTAATAAGAGTTTCGCCCATTCTCTCTCCAACGCCTTAAACAGATGGCCGGCAAGGCATTAGTGTGTGTGTGTGTGTGTGTGTGTGTGTGTGTGTGTGAGAGTGTGCAATGTCCAGCTTTGGTCCAGCTCCTGATTGACACTCATTCGTAATGTTTAATTACCCTAGCCAGCTTCCCCCTCCTCTCCTTTCTACTTCTCGACCCTCCGGTGAATAAGTTAAGGCCTGCAGACTGCCATGGTAGAAAGCTTCTTTTCTTTCTTTTTCAAGGTGTGTTTCTCTCTATGCGTAAGACAAAGAAAAAGACAGGGCTGGTTTTCTGATATTAATAGCCAGATGTGATCCTCTTCATAATCATCCCCACTCCTCCTTAAGCTGCGGGACATTTGGGCCAGGGCCGGGCCGAGCCGGGTCCGGGGCCAAGCCATTTGTCCATGTGTAGGGAACTGTGAAGCAGATCGGGACTGACAGGTATGGGAACGATAGCAGAGAGAGATGGGGTGGGGGTGGGGGTGGGGGGGGGGGGGGTTTCAGGGTCTTCCAGACCACCAGAAGGAAGGGAACATTGCAGAGATGAAGGAACAAAAGAAGCTAGCAGGAGTTTGTCTTTTTTTTGTCTTTTTTTCCCCCCTCGGCTCATTTGAACCCTCCCACCCTCGCTCCCAAATACACACTTCCCTCCTCCTCCTCCTCCTCCTCCTTCCATCCTTACACCCCCTACTCACACACTTGTCTTTCTCCTCCTTTTTTTTCATCCTCAACTCCTCCCTTTTTTTTCTTTCTCTGGGGTCTCGATCATCCTGTTGGGACAAAAATAACAAGAGTGTTTTTGTGGAAAAAAAAAGACCAAAAAAAGGAATCATCAAAGCGGGCGCATGATCTCAAATATGATCTCTAGAGGCACGTTGCCTTCACTTTTGATACCTTGATTTGATCAGAGCTGACATGGGAGCAAGATCAGATAAATATTTTTCTGTAAGTTCATTAGCGTTACGTTTGATATCACCTGACACTAAAATGCATGCCTAATTTGTATGAAAGTTGTCTTAGAAATCTTAAGACTTGTAAAACTTTACATGCCAATTAGAGACAAGTTAGTGTTCCATTCTTGAAATAGTCTGAAATGTTAAATCAGCTTTAGAATGGTATTTAGAACAATAACTTATTTCCCCGCTCATGAAGCTATCAAGATATTGATATGGACAAAGTTGAACTGAAATACTCCTCAACGCCTTCCCAAATCAATAATCAATCGATTGGAGGTAATTGTGCCTCCCTTGGAATGGTCCCAAGTCTCTCTCTCTCTCTCTGTCGCTTTCCCTCTCTTTCTCACACTCTCTCTGTCATTATCAGCATGTGGCCCAGTATTCGGCATTTCAGCATTCCGGCTGTAATTGATTTTAACCATTAGGTGCTCAGTGAATAGATAAGTAGTGGGAGATATTCGATTAATACGGTGAAAAAGAGAGACGAGGATGAAAAGGGAGGGAGAACGAGGCCGGGAGAAGGATTGAGGGATGTTGTCGGACAGCTGGAGAAAGAGGAACTGACCTGTCCTGCTGTCCGTCTGTCTCTACCACTCGTCTTCCATCCTTGCAGCAGCACAATACAGCTGACCTCCTGTGAGTTCAAGCAGCTTAGTTTCTGTGAGTAATCCTTAATGCTTTGAAATAGACCTGATAGAAAGCCCACTTACTTGTTCGGGATTAATGTGGGTTGGGTTGGGGGCGGGGGGGTTCCTAAATTTTTCGGCACATTTAGTTAAATTAACCCATTGGAATTATCATATTCAACTTTTATTGTGGACTTACTTGCACAGGGATCAGGAATGGACTGCCTTTAAAAGCATGTCGCACTTTATCGGCAGACAGATGGGAGACTTCCATTTAGCGTTGTTGTGTAATATCAGGCGCATGCTTCAATAGATTGTCGTTCTCTATTGTTTATGGTTGGATTTACTACTGTGGCCAGAGCGCTATTATTCCTTTCACTAGTCGCCCATCCCCTACAGAGGCCATTTTGAATCTGAGTGCGGATGAGGGTGGTATTGCTTTCCCACTGTTTTCTGAAGATATGAGTCTTTTTTTTTACTCTGTTCTTTCTCCCCTTTTCCTCATTCTAGCAGGAGTGTAGGTTAGGACTAGGGGTAGGGGCGGATGGCGGTGGGGGGGGTGGTGGTGGGGGAACAAAGGCAAACATTTGAGTAATCTTCAAAGAGCCCATTGGTATGTTGAGTGGACGCTGGTATGCGGACTGCGGCTGAGGCTTTTTCAAGGGAAAACAATATCCTTCCTTTAGACGGCCGGGGCCTGGGCAAACACTACCAGCCAGGCGACTGCCCAGTGCCGCCACCGCTATCAGTTTAACCCCCCCGCTGAACCCACCCCCCTCCCAGGCTCACGCAGAAAATGGTAGGGTCCTCTATGTTGCCGGAACAGCACAGAGCTCATCATTATGGGTTTATGGAGGGTAGACAGAACATCACAGGTTGTCGATTGTTTGGCTGGCTGACTTTATATGGCGTGTCAGAAACTGTTGCAGTAAATTGTTATCTCTATGAGAGACAGTCACTATTTAGATTAGAATTAAAATGAGTTTTGATTAAGAGGGATAAAACGGAAAGAGAGAGAGCTCCGCCGCCTTCTGTGGTAGGGAGGGATCAAGTGTGCCATCTTGTAGGTCAACTGCAAGGCATTTGATTTCCTGTGGCAATATGCAAAACGGTGCTAGTGAAGAGATGCTTTCATTGTGCTCTCCCTGGCAGAGGTACCACTCCAGTGTGCACACACACACACACACACACACACACACACACACACACACACACACACACACACACACACACACACACACACACACACACACACACACACACACTTATACACAGCTTTAAACATACAACAAGTCACATTGTTTCTAAGGAACAAGGCCTAAGTATTATATTTACTTTTACAAAGTTAGAGATTATGTTACATTATATATATAGTATTATGAAGTAGTTTTACAAAGGTAGATTAAGCAGGGCATGTTTCTAGTTATGTAGCTATAAAAAAAAAAAGTATCATGAGCACTGGTTTGATAAATACAGCTCTAAAAAGAATGAAGCAGACAGTCTGCCATTTTGTGACAGTTTCAAAATGAATTCCCTTTGTCCAGTAATGACTAGCCATTTTCTCACGAGGATCCACCCCAGGGATAATTTCTCCCATTTCACTGTCATTAGTAGGACCTGGTATTAGGCTTGTGTTTTGTTCCCTGTACCTTTTGTTTTGTGCTAAGTGAAACCATGCGACAGGGTCGGGGCTAACTGGAAAACAATACTCCCCTTCACAGGCTCAGGAATGTGTAATTAGTGATTCGTCTAGATTCTTCCCTATCATTCTCTCTCTCTCTCTCTCTCTCTCTCTCTGTCTCTCTCCATCTCTTTTTCTTTTGTTCTCTCAGTTAGGGATTCTCAGTCTCTTTGCCTCTCAATCTATCGGATAGTTTCTCTCACTGTGTGTTTCTGTCATTCATTTCGTCTAACTATCTCTAATAGACATTTTTCAGCAAGTCTCCATTACAAACAGAGTGAAGAAAAACAAACTTGGCAAAAACCGCTGCTCCTCTCGGCACCAAAATTATTTTCCCTTCTCTTCCTTTTCAGTTTTAGTTAAATATAACAACGTCAGTGCAGTACAAACCTCTTTGATGGTACCAGCCAATAAGCTGAAGCCCTCTTTATTTTTGTTTTTCTCCCCGTCTTTCATAGATCCTGTCAATTAGGCCTTGCCTTGATTTCCCAAAAGCATCTTTGCATGTCTGGAAAAATGGAAAATGATGAACCCTACCCAAAAGCATGTCAGAATTTCAGCGATACCCCTCCCCTTGCACAGCACTGGAAAAAGATAATCCCACAAGCATGTTAGCATTTCAATGATCTTGATCTCAGAATTTTATGATCTCTGTCCCATTGCGAGTCGATGGAAAAGATAATCTCAGCAGCAATATGGTCTAGGGAAATGGGGAGGTCTGGTCAGTCTCACCTGGCTGTGATGGAGACAAGCGGGGGCTTTTAGACCCTAATGGGCTAAGGTCAGGATGGCTAATAGGGAGTAAGTGGCTGAGCCATGCTGTCTAAATCTAATGCTAATGTAAATACTGATCCATTTTCATGGGGGGTGGAGGTGAGCTAGCTTTCAAGACACCAAACGCACACACATGCACCGATGAGTAAGTAAGATTTGTCTCCTACAATCTGTTATTCCCAACTGCTGGGTCAGGACATTATAAAACATGTGGTAACTGTCCTAAAGATGAAAAAGAAAGATATTTCTTACACTTTTTTTGGCTAGAATAAATGGATCATGTGGTAAATCACTTTTACTGTATTTTTGCCTGGTCAATAGAGAGAGTAGGAGATAGAGTCAAGAGAGATTTTTTCAAACAAGGGGCCAGAGGTCAAGAATCTGTGATTTTCAGATTGACCTTTACCCCATATGTCCGACACAATTACGTCACTGCTACGTGTGTGTGTGTGTGTGTGTGTGTGTGTGTGTGTGTGTGTGTGTGTTGTGTGTGTGTGTGTGTGTGTGTGTGTGTGTGTGTGTGTGTGTGAGACGGTGTCAAAAAATAGAAGGCAAAACTGTTAACTGAGCTTGCATTATTGACCAAGCTTTGTACAAAGCCCTATCACCATTGCTTCGTCATATTTTCTGCTGACAAATAGCAAAGATTAAAGAAGGCAGAAGAAGCGGAGTGAAAAAAAGAGGGAAAGAGAAAGTTAAAGGAAAGCGACAGCAGAGAAGAGGGGAAGAGCGGCAGGAAGCTAGTGGAAAGACTCATCCAGATTATTCATTTATTTGGCTTGTTGGCCATTATGCGTTGGACGCTTATTATTATTATTGGGTGACCTATGCTAAGGTCGCCCACAGGCCCTGCACCTCATGGATCAGAGCTCCAATCACATTTGACTGCCAGCAGGCACAGCCGAGAGAAACAGGAGAGGCAAGTTAGCTCTGGGAGATATATTTCTTTGAATTTATGAAAGTGAGAACCCTGGTAGTAAAGAAAGTGAAGATGGCCATCAGGAAATAAAAGAAGGTCAGATGGGTCGGGGGGATTATTTTCCAGTATTGTTTTGCTTCTCCGGTATCGTCAGATCGCACACAGTGAGAGCGAGGGAGAGAAAAGCAGGATACGTGTCTGTATATGTGTGCAATGTGCACTCAGCACTTTTTGTATGTGGCTGATATTTGCATATTTGTTTTTGTGCGTGTGCAACACTGAATCTGTCTCTACACTATACTTGCTGCTCTCTTTATCTATGGAAGCGAGGTGGCACATACCTGGGCCCTCAGCATCTCTCTTCAGCAGTGCAGCCTGCCAGCAAATCCATTGGCAGTGATCTTGCGTTACATCTATGTCTTGGGGGCTGAGCGGCGGTTAGCAGTAACATGTGTTAGAGAGGCGGTAGCACCGATGGAATTCTACACTTGGCAGCCTTCCAGGCAGCACTGGTATGTGTTTAAAATACTTTCAAGGAACAAAACACGCTTTTGTTGTTTGCTGGGCCAAGTGGGGCTGTTTTTGTCTCCGATGGCCCCCGGGGGCCCAGGGGATAGCACCGGAAGCTGGTGACGTTCCAAAAAGAAGGTATACCCGACAACAAGCTCCCTGCTTCCCTAAAAAAAAACAAAAAAAACACAGATGAAAGGAGATAAAGACTTTTGTATGCATGCACATACTCTCAACGGACACAAATAGGAAAACAGGATGTATGTACTGATACCTTACGTATCAAACGTGTACACACACGCTCAGACACACACACACACACACACACACACACTGGTGATTAAGACATAGCTGCGGCAGCGGAGGGTTCTTATTTTCAGTATGTGTTCATTAGCTGACTGGTTCTACAGTTAATGACAGGAAAGAGTCATGTTTGTACTGAATACCCTAATTTGTCATTTGGTTTATGGAGGAAAACACAGCCCCACTGCTCTGCGCTGCTTTTGAAACATTTTTGTCGTAGTACCAGTGCACACGCACAATCACAGGCAAAGACAAAGAGACAGACACAAAATAAGACTTGTGAGGTAATCTAAAAAAAAAATGTAGAGTAGAAATTATTGATACATAAAAATCGCACACACACACACACACACACACACACACACACACAGATGCAGTAAGAAGAAAAGAAGCATGAAATTATACCCCCACCCAACTGCATGCACACACACACACACACACACACTTTCACTTACATGTGCACGCACAGAGAGATAAAAGAAGTTGTGAGAAGATGTCTTTTGCCTTGGCTTATTAAGAATTCAGTTAATGAGGCAGCTTTGTCACCACACATAGAACAAATGAATATGAGACAGCAGTGCTGCTTTCCCCCCCCCCCCCCACAAACCCAGGGAGCGAGCAGAGGGGAGGTGTGTGCGCTCGTGTTTATGTGTGTGTGAGAAAGGTGTTTTGTAAACATCTCATTCTGCATAATGAATGCAGTCCTCTGTCATCCTCTCACACACACACACACACACACACACACACACACACACACACACACACACACACACACACACACACACACACACACACACACACACACACACACACAGCAGCAAACCACTACACAAGGGAGCTTCCCTTACCTGTCAAATTGACTCTCTTCCCCTCTCCTCATACAAGTCCCAGTGTGTGTGTGTGTGTGTGTGTGTGTGTTTGTGTGAATGTGTGTGTGTCATCGACAGGGCTGACAATGTTGTGTTTTTGACAGGTAAACAGGAAGTCCCGAGTGTCATAATTTGCATTGGGTATGGGGGGGGAGGGTATGCACACCTCCTCCACCATCCGGAGATGTCTGTGCCATGTTAAGGTCCGCCCAGGGAGTGCTGTTTAGCTGGTTTTGATTGGCCCACAGGGAGCGTTAGCTTATTTGGTTGTTTGCCAAACACTAATCCCCAACAATTAACCACCAGGCACTCTGGAAAGGTGCCATATTGACAGGGATGGGCCTTTTTGCCATCCTGCACACACACATACGCGCGCATATGACACAAATGTATTTACAGCGCGTATACACACACACAAATCAGCGGCGGCATAAATTACATACACATTTCAAGCAGACACACACAGGCGCAAACCAAGGAGCAGGAACAGTGTGTTTGTGTGTTTGAATATGCATTACACAGCCCACGCCTGGCAGGAGTCAAAGTGCTCCTTTAAAAGTTCATAAATCATGGATGTACTGGCCTGTGATCACCAGACCGCCTGCATTTCAGGCCTGCAGAGTGCCAGAGAGCGACAGACAGCCCTCTAGTTTAGGTCTTAAACAAACCCTCTGGAATGTGCTGATGGGGAGAGAATTAATATTAGGCCTAAACCTATCTGGCAGCCCGGTTCAACCCCAAGTATATCATTCAGCTACTCTTAGCCTACGCCTCAGACCGTACAATAGACCGTACAATAGATAGAACAAATAGAACATACATTCGGACATGGTTGGATGTGAAACGTCCTATGCCTCTACTGATTTATATGAAACATTTTCATTTGGAGCCAGTGCAATTACCTTAATGACCATACCATGAGGAACCACTGGAAACCCTCTACATCATGATAAGACTCTCAACTATCATGCCTGTCTCCTCTGCAAAGAAGAAACACTCAAACAACAAAGCACCTTTCCAATGAGCTTTTCTTCTGGGGCAGTTGTTAATATGATAGGTTGTCATTGGAGGAATGAAAGGCCTTGTTTGATTACTAGTTTTTCATTAAATTCTAAATACCCACATTTCTAGCAGAATGGTCATGAAATAAAAGTGTAACGGAATGGAGTTCAGATACGATCAAATAGGGGAAGAAGAAATATCTCACAGAACAAATATCACACATTATGTTTCTATAATGTAGTAATAATGATTGAAGTGGACGGTGGGGGTATATGCAAGTGTCGGGGCTTTTGTGTGTGGTGTATAGCATATGGCATGGATATGGAAGGCCATTATGAACAAGACGATTGGTCCATCCATCCTTTTTCTGCCGCATATCCTGGGATGCGGTCTTAATACATGAACTCCTTCACTTTGGGAAGCAACTGATTCTCAACAGGGAGAGAGCAACTCACCGTTTTTCTAGCAGCAAAACATGATCGGTAGCAATTCAATAATTTACCGTGAAAAAACATTTCTATTTCACTGAAAGGACATGAACTCAAATTTTCTTTCGTATGCATCTTTGCATGTTTGTGATTTGTTGTATGTGCGTTTGCTTCCATGAGCGTGCGCGTGTGTGTGTGTGTGTGTGTGTGTTTGTGTCGTTTCCACGGTAAGGCTCAGCAGCCCAGTTCTCCAGAGAGAGGGAGAGAGAGGGAGAGAGAGGGAGAGAGAAGCGAGGGAGGCCTCCTTTCACAGAGAAACAAAGATAGCTGTAATTAATGGCCCTGAGCTCTGGACTAGGGGAGCTTTCTTCTGACAACTCCGACTTAATTAAAACTTAAGACTTCTGAAAGGGCCTCTGACTGCGAGGGGACGTCCCACCGTCTCGTGAGAAAAAACCTCGTAAGATTTTCTACAAAAGAAAGAAAGAGGGAGAGACAGAGAGAAAAGATGTGTTAGCGGCTGTAGCTATGTTGCTAATCCCTGTTTGTCAAAGGAGGAAGAGGGAAGAGGGGGGGGTTAGAACTCACACACCTGCAGCTAACTGCCCCCATCTCCCCTCCCACCACACACACACTCCCCCCCCCAATCTTTCTATTCTTGCTCCATATAACATGATGCAACAATGCTCAGGAGGAAATATTACCTTGCTCACTTTTTCGTGTGCTTCAAGAATGAAACATTTACCTATAGGAGCCATGAGAGGGAGAGAAGGTGTAGCGCGCACACACACACACACACACACACACACACACACACACACACACACACACACACACGCCATTATCTGTATTAATTCATGCATAGAACCCTGCACCTGTTTCTCACAGGGCTGTATGAATAAATCTTAACAAAGCATAAACTAACCTTCGTGAGACACCTCTGTGTCTCTGTCTCTTTCCTTGCTCTCTTTTCCTCTCTGGGTCTTTCTCTCTCTCCCCCCCTCCTCCCCCTCCCTCCACAGAGGATCAGATAATAAAAGCTTGGCCTGGTCTTTTGTTTTTGTGCATTGTTCATTAGCCCGGCAGCAACAACAGAGGCACACTTGATATGCTTGGCTTGACTGGGTGTATGGGAGTAGGGCAAGGTGGGATGGGGGCTGTGCGTGCGCGTGTTTGTGTGTGTGTGTGTGTGTGTGTGTTGTGTGTGTTTGTGTGTGTGTGTGTGCACACGCGCACATCGAGGTAGGGGGTAGCTTTGCAAGGCTGCAATGCCATTAAAGAGGCAACTGGAAATTAAGGGCTTGCAACTGACAGCACACGTTGAATGAGAAACCCCTGCAGCTGCCAACAATGAGCAGAGCTGGACAATGTGCATGTTAAAGACAAAAACAGTGTTCTGAACTCAACCCCTTATCTGACTTTTTGTGTGTTGTTAATCTTTATGTCACCTAAAACATATCCAGTTCATTTGGAATGTGTAGTGACTGAACATAAACGCAATTGCTCAAAACTCCATCTGTTACTGTGTTAATAATGCTCTCTCTATTTGAAATCATTAAACAAAGTTGTCTTTGTCCATAAGATAATAAGATTAAATTATTGTTCTGGATTGTAGGTTTTGTAGCACTGTGAATGTTAAATGAAATTAACTCTGATACGTAATATGTAATGCCAAAGATTTAAATCATATACTGCCAAGAGTGAAAAACATTTTTTATTTTTTTTTGTTTGAAGCCAGGCAAGAGTGATTTCTGGGCGTTGGCATTTTATAGTCATAAAGCACAAATTGATTTTGCAGACACCGTCACTTGTGGCATTTAATTCATCCAAATATTTCTATAATCTCGCAAATTATTCAAAGGAGGAGGACACAAATGTAGCTTCGAGAGCAATAAGTCTGTGAATCAACCACAGCACGGCGTAGAACATGAACACCACCTAACATCTGCACCCTCCTCCTCTTCTGTTCCACAGCACTTGCAGAAGCAGGACAGCGCGTACAGCCCGGAGTCGTGTGTCTACTACTGCATACTGTGCGACTACTCCACCAAGGCCCGCCTCAACCTGGTGCAGCACAGCCGCTCAGCTCGCCACCAGCAGAACGAAGGACTGAGGAAACTCCAGCTGCACCAGCAAGGCCTGGGAGGGGACGAGGATGGATTGAGCTTCAATGAGCTGTTCCACGTCAAGGAGTGCCGCTCCAGCCAAGGTCTGTGTTTCCTCAACCCCTTATCTGTTTGTTGTTGTGACTTGAGTTTTTTGTTATTTCTAGGACATTTCTGGGATGGTTTTTAGGTGTCATGCGTCATTTCCTTTTTTTTCTTTTTTTTTTATGACTTTTCTTTTTACTTCTTCGGCACACGCAATCCCTGACTTTTTTCCATTTCTTATTTGCTTGTGTTTTCAATTTTTCTCAGTTTAGTTAAATGCTGATTCCAGGTTCGTTGGTCAGTTGTCTTTGTTTGAGGTTTGATCCATATTTCTTCTACTCCTCATTTTTTTCTTTCTCTTTTCTTGCACCAATCCCTCTTGATTCTGTCAAACCTCTCTCATTCCCTCCCTCCCCCCTTTGGCCTTATATCCAGATCACGTCTCTCGATACAGACCCGTCCATTCCTCCTAATCTCTCCAAAATGAGCATACTGTTCCTATTAGGCTGCCGCGCTTATATGCGCACACACACACACACACACACACACACACACACACACACACACACACACACACACACACACACACACACACACACACACACACACACACATAGTGTCTCGTGCACAGGGACATCCCAGGCAGGCAAGCAGTCAGCTTATGAAATTTCACCTTGGGAGTATCTCATAGTGAGACAGCCTGTACACACATACGTTTTTCACACACACATACATTACTCAAACAAACACACGCGTACATACACACACAAACACACACATGCTACGGCTACACAGTCTCTCCCTGGAGTGAGCTTTCATTTCCTTTCTCATGACCAAAGCAATTTGGCTTTCATTTAAGACTCTCCGTCCTGCCAGCAGCTAATAAGTGTAACAGAACTGTAAAACATTCAGAGAGACAAAAAAAAAAAAAAAAAAAGATTAATCGTTTTTCTTTGAGTGGGGGTTGGATGGTTGGTGAGGGGTTTCGGGGTGTAAAGGGAGGGGGCTACGCTGTAATTTAAACCAGAAGACCAAGAGTCAGGGTCCATTATTTAGTCATCCCTATGTTAATGCTGCCGGGAGAAAATGAGCGCTTAACTTGTTTTTGCTTTGCTTGACCTGAAGGAGCGGGTGGGATGGGTTGGTGGGGGGGGGGGGGGTAACACATTTTGAATAGCATTCCAGAATAGCATTAGTCCATACATACATCTGTGTGTGTGTGTGTGTGTGTGTGCTCCTCAAAGTGTCCTGTTTATACTGTACATGTACTCCCAAAACAGATGGGGGCCCAGCACTTAGAAACATATGTGAATCCCAACGTACACACACACACACACACACACACGGACAGAAGATCTCCCAATCCAGAAATGGAGACTGTAGCCGCCGTACGTTTGGTTTAAATTACACATGGATCAAAGTTTCGCTGAGATTTGGGGTACAGCAGGAAAGCATGCTTAGATAAATCATTACCGTACATTTAAACATACCCTTCCCCCTCCCCCCCGCCCCCTTTCTCTTTCTGCTCTCTTTTTATATATATCTCTCTCTCTCTCCTTTTTTGTCCTGCTTATTACATCTCCCATTCTCTCCTGCGCCTGTCTCCTTTTTTTTTTTTTTTTTTTTTTTTTTTATCCAGAAAAAAAACCTGACTTCAAGCCCTTTTTTTTTCTTCTTCTTTTTACATCTCAAACCAGTGAGCACAACCAGGTTTAAAACCTGTCAAACGCAATATTCGCCCGCTGCACCTATTTCAAATGTTCCACTCTTAAAACACACCATATTTCCTGCTAGGGCCCTCGTTTTATACTTTTGCTTTGATGCCACATGGTGAATTTCCATGAGGAAGCCAGTGCAAAGCTTAAGCGGACGCTGGCAGGGTCCAAAATGCTAAGCCACTTTTTTGGATGCCCTTCTTTTGCCCACTCTATATAATTTTTTAGTGAAAAGTTTTCTTTCACAAGGTACGTGGTAAATGTTTCAAAGGCATTTCCTTGTAGACCATACACATTTGGCAGGTGTCAGCAGAGGGGGGAGTGTTTCAACCAGATATCAAACACTGAGCGTTTTTTAATGTATATATTTAGCAAGTTTTATTTTAAGCTGAGCCATTGTGCTTTTCACAAACATTACATGCTACAGTAGGTTATGTTATATGGGGGGGGGGGGAAAGTATGTTATAGCTGCTTTGGGCTCATATAGTGATAGATGATCTGAATGTTTTCACCAATGGAAAAGGCTCTATAGTAGGCAACATTTCCAGCCGGTGTTGGGTTTAAGGACCCTCTATTTGTGTGTACGTGCATGTGAATGCATGCTGTTAGTTTTCTGGGGCTACAACTCCTGACTCGAGCACTTTCTGTTCATTAGAGACTGGTATGAAAAAGATTAATTTAAGTGCTGACCGGTATCTTTCTCTTAAAGCCTGGGACCTGGCACTGAGCCAGATAATTATAGGCCCATTTGGGAATAAGAGTTCTAATGCTCTGGACTTTATGTACATGTGAATGGCTTTCATTAAACAATTTTGATGCTGATTTTATGGCCTAATTAAGGATACAGTGCTGCAGAGACGCACCACAAGGGTATAGGTGTTTTGAACAAAGACAGTAGTGTATGAGAAACACTTCTGCTGGACTGCATTGTGTGCATGTCAATACATGTGTTTTCTTGTGCATGTTTATTGAGAACCTTCCACTCTTTGTTATCCCTTTGAGTCTGTTATTCCCCGAACCCGGGCCCAGCCGTCTCATCCTTTACACTAGGTAAACACAATTGTAATGTGAGAGTGAAGGGTCGGTGTGTATCTGTGCACTAACCTACATGTGCATGAACAGACACTTACTGTCATTGATTGTTTAGCGAAAACTTTTTACCATGACCTTTCAGCTGTGTCCTTCATAGACAAAAAGGCCCAATGTGCCCCCATGGCTGAGATAAATCACTCTATTCTGTGTACAATTAGAAGTGTTAAAGAAAATTGAGTTTATAAAAAAATGCCAGTTTGCATCAGAAGAGCAAGAATAAATGAATTGCCTACTCAACATGGAGGACTTGGAGGCCATTTTGCTTTGAGGGTCGTCCAAAAGTTGTTAGAGAAATTAGATTTTTTTTTGCCCTTCTCCATAATGAAGTTATGCCCTGAATGGAGCTGTTTAGTAAAATTCAAGCGGAAAAAGAAAAATATGACAGATTGCCAGTCATGGGTATTCCATCATCGATTTCATAATTTGAACAATTTGTTTAGCTGGATTTTTTGGAGACAGTCTCTGAAGTTAAGTTGTTACAGGGATCCCTCTGACTGGTTCTCTGTTGCCACCTCTGTTTCAACCATCCAACCATTTGTTCAGCCTTAAAGAACACTGTGAGGAAGCGTGTGTATGTGTGCTTGAGTGTGTTTTTCTACGTGTATCCTCGCCCTGTGCTCCATTATGTTTCAAGCTCCTCATAAGCCAGACCAAGCAGAAACACCAGGGTCTTTTTTGCATACTTTCTGTCATTTGTTTCCCCTTTCGCTCCCTCTGTCCCTCACAAAAAGGAAAGGGAGATGGGATCTTATGGAGGTAATTATTTTTGAGAGCCCGGCCCTGTCATCCATCCCTCCACCAGCCCACCACCCACACATCTCCATCCCTCTATACCCCCCACCCCCAGCCACCGCCACCACCACCACCAAACATGCATTAAAGAGGGAGGGAGAGGAACCTCTTTGTTTGAGTCCCCCTTTTAAACAAAAGACCTCTTCTGACTGAGAGAGACCGACACTTTTATCGTGGTTCTACGTGTGTGTGTGTGTGTGTGTATGTGTGAGTGTGTGCGTGTGTGTTTGTATCCCGAGCCTTTTTTGTTTTCCCTGAGTGATAAGGCTCTGGGTCATTTTTGGTTCCAGTCAAATTAGTGTAGCTGTGCTAACCATTTAGATAGCAGCTGTAGGCTAAAAACAGAGCCTAATGGACATTTTTTGTCCCTATATGTGCTTGTGCTTCCAGCAGGAAGTGATGGAATATAACAGCAAGCGTGTCTTCTTGCATGTTTCCAAGTGCGCCGACATTGCTTGTTTTCAATTTTGACCAAACCCAAACTGTATGTGTCTGAACTCAGCCAAAGCACCGAAAACGATCATTCAATTTTCAATGTGGGAAAGGGCTTCGCTTTTTCCCAAAGAGCATTTTGATGTGATGACACCGAGGCATCTTTTGAGCTATTAGGTTTTCCCTGCTCCCTCACTTTCACTTATACTTATACTCTTATACTTTTTTTCCCCCTTTGGGTAGTGGGGGTGGTTTCGCCATTCCAGCGGTTGTCTTCTTTTTTTTTTTTTTTTTTTTTTTTTTTAAGAAGGTCTCTTCTCAGACAGAAGTCTATTTCCAGGGTTTGTCTCAGTAATTTGTGGCCATTACATAAACATTCACGGATGGCCGGAGGAGTGAGAGAAAGGATGCAACACACACCCAGATCTAGCTAACCGCTATGGTTAGCGCAGTGGTGGCCATTTTCTTTTTCAAGTCAGACTGTAGTAGGTGAGACCAGCTGACTAGCTCATCAAAGGACAATTATATCCTTTTTTTATTAACTGTTTTATGCTTGTGTTGCATATGCCACCCCTCTTATGCCCGTACCCGTAATATATCTATGTTTAGATTAGAAGTTTAATAGGTCAAGGCAGCCAATTATATTGCATATTGATTTGCTTACTGATTTCCTACAGTTAATAAATTATTCGTGACCTTTTCTTTCTCATTTACTGTGAAACAGGACGTTACTTACATAAAAGGTAAAGTCCAGAGATTTCAGTCTGGCTGGATCCATTCCTCGCATAATAAAAACTTGGAATGTTATTTTATGTGCCCAACATGAGTAAAACCCAGTTCCCGGGGAGAACTTTTCTGATGAGAGTAATGTGATTTGACCCAAGAGGATTTTGTGAAATATGTAGTTTTTTTATTGCCGTACATTTATCTGGAGACAATACACTGCGTTTTAAATCATTTGTCAAATCAAAATAAGACACATTCATTTATGTATATTATTATATTTTCAGCAAGTAGCAATTTACCCCAAATTTCTCAAAACCATATTCTCTATGGCTAAAGGGAGTAAAAGATGTGGTCATTTTTTGAATAATTCCATCCAAGTGAATTATAATTACTTTGCGGTTTGTGTATGCACATAGGAAAAAAAAAAAAAAAAGGGCAGCAGGCTGACTTGTGCCTGAGAAAAAAATGAGCCTTGTTCACCATAAACTATTTTTGAAATGGTGTGTCGGGGCGGTATGGGCTCAGGCCGATTGTTTTTCTTTGAGTTGAGCAGCTCTTTGGTGGAGGGGTATTACCCGGGCTAAATTGTTCCCTCATGTTTTCCGCCAAGGTTCTGTGCCCACCACACTGACAGTTATAATTTGCAGAAATTGCACTGATTATCTGAATTAGCATACCTGACCAATGCCACATTAGTCGTATTTACAATACAAAGCCGTGGGGCTATGAGGACGCATACTAAATATGACTTAACCCTTTGAAGCGGGGGCTGGCGTCACAGGGCCAGGACGTCTTTCACGTCGGTGATATCACAAAGAGCTTTAGGCCCCGCTCCATATGGAACCGAAAACCTCTGGAAGGTCCTGGTAAAGGAAGTGGTGAATGTAAAGTCCGAGGCCCATATTGAAAGCACAGGGTTATTGCATGTTTTCGCTTACCCTCAGTCTCTTTCAAAAAAAAAAAAAATTCACCTCTCAGCTCTTGTCCCCATCTTGTCTTTACTTTTTTTCTGCCTTCAGCCCCCCCCCTTTTTTTTCCACCCCTGCTCTTCTGGATTTTCTTCTCCCTCACCTCCATTCTTTTCTCTCCCCCACCCCAATCCCCTCATACACCCTCTGTCCATTGACTCTTAACCACAGATGGACAAAACAATGGGCCATGTCACACAGCATTAAGACAAACAATCCGTTGATGGAAAGAGGGTTGTGTGGAGCCGGAGCCGCGGTAACCAGGCAATACACTCACTGGGTCCAAGCAGCCACTAATCTCAGACCGCGATGATACAATTCCCAGATGGACATTAAAGGCAGCCTTTATGCACACACACTCACACAAAGAAGAGAGCAGGAACTTTACTTTAGGAACTGGTATTGTCAGGTAGAATTTCTGTCATTCCTTGAAGCAGCGTTAGCAGCAACAAAGTAGTTCCTTCTACTGCTCCCTTCTTCTTCACTCTCCTCTCTCTTTCTTTTACCTCATCCATCAGTGGGAGGTATGGAATTGATAGCAGCTATTGATTACCTATAGCAAAGGCTAATCGCCGCTAACTGGAGGAAGCTTTGCAGCTATAGCAGCTGTCAGTGGCTTGTCGTATGTGTGTGTGTGCATGTCTATATGACCCTCCAGCTGTTCAGTAGCAATAGCTTTACCTCTCCAATGCTTACTTACAGCAGACAAATGGCCTTAAAGCAAAACAGCACATGTAAAAAAATAAAAATGCTGGACATGGCTTCTCTTTTGAGATTAAGGGAAATGGTATGTTATGTCTGCCCAAAGAAACACTGAGAGACATGCCAAGATTTCCCTCCCCACCTATGTGAATAAGACCCATCTCCCTCTCACTCCTTTTCTTCATCTCCCTAATAGGAAATTTGAGCACACTGTGTGAGATTAAAGCAGAGAATCAATGCCTTGTGAGCAATAATTTCCAGACAAATCTCTTTCATCTTTTTCGCTCCCTTTTTTCCCCCCACCGTTCCCTCGTTCGTTTTCTCTCCCACCTCCTAATGCTAACAGGGGGTCTCATGTCATGACATCTCTTTTGCTTTTATCATGTCCTAATAACACTCTGAAAATAGAGAGAGAAAGAGGAATGTGACGGAGAGGAGGAAAAGGATGCTGGAGAAAAAGAACGAGAAATGGATAGTCTGATAAAAATCCATTGAATGAGCCTCGGTCTTGATTTGTGCTTTGATGTGGATGTCTTTGTGCGAATTAGACAAATATGCCCGCTGCTTTAGTCATCTTTGAGCTCTTTTCGTAAGATGCCATCTTCACCCGCCTTGCTATTTTTCATGAAGGGTGAAGGAAAAGAAAGAAAAAATATAAAGTAAATTTAGGAGCACAGAAATATACAATTGGGTGACTACATAGAGAGACAAAAACATGGTGAACAGATGTTGTTACTATGTAAAAGTGCAGAATGCAAAAAAAGTAGCCTATAGAGGGCGGGTTAAGTAAAATGGAAAACAAAGAGAACGTTTGGTATATGCAGAAAAGACACTGGGGGTTTTGCTTGGTTGGTCCCACAAGGTGCTTTACCCATGATGGCACATAAGGCTAATGGGCAAAGATATACACACGCTGCATACACACACACACACACACACACACACACACACACACACACACACACACACACACACACACCTTGGTCAGGCTTTTATTTCAAAAGAAGGTTAATGGGGAGTGAGGAAGAGGAGCGTTGCAATTTTCTGCTCTTTAGGCGCCAGAGAATTCTCTCCAGTGTAAGAGAGACCAGACTCTCAGCGTAATAGGCATTTTACACCCTCATCACCTCCTGCACACAAACACACACACACACACACACACACACAAACACACACACAACCACAAACACGAACACACACTCGCCAGAAACGTGTGGGAGTGTAATAGGCATTCTATGGTGTGTATTGCTGGTCCCCAGAGTGCCAGTAAGTGTTAGACATGCATAGAGTCGGCAATGAGACAATCAGCATGCTGAAATTGAAACCTTGTCTGGAGTCACACTGGAGGGGAGGTAGACGAGCAGAGGGAGAGGAGAAGAGAGGAGCAAGGAGTAGATTAAATAAAAATAAAAAAAGAGCAGAGGACTGGCGACGGGAGCACAGATGGCAGGAGAGAAGGAGATAAGGAAGCAGAATAAAAGAAGAGGAGAGACGGAGGGAGAGGAAATAGGAACTGATGTTTGTTTAATTGCCTCATAAGTGATGACACAGATAATTATGTCAAAAAAAGAGATCCTGCTTATGAGCAGCTGTATCTGTTTTTTTTGTGCGTGAGAGTGTGTGTCGCCCTGTCTCTCCCTAGAGCCCCATCAACTGTCGTCCCCTCCAGCCACATCAAGTATAGGACACTATTAAAGCATTACGGTTTGTGTCATATCAAATCATTCAGCTTAATTAACAGAAACACACACACACACACAGAGCACACATACTCTCATCATTTGGAATTATTTTAATTACTCTGTAACATCCTGACTATTAATATCTCTACTTCATATACCTGGGGATATGAAGACGAGTTCACCTATATTTCCTGCGCTGTGTGTTTGCAGGCGTGTGTGTCCATGTGTGTGTAAGGGATGCTCCCTTGACTTCATATCTAATTGTCTTTTTTAATGACAATATTCCTCTGTGTGCCGGCTGTATGTAATGAGTCAGGGTGTGTCAAAGTGCAGGCCTGAGCTGTCTGCTTGAGTTAAGCTCTTCCCGTCTACTGTAGAAGCCTCCAGCGTACACAGTCGCGCGCGCGCACACACTCCCACAAACACGTGGCGCACACACTCAAAGAGACAGTATCAATGTGGGAGTTCCTGTATCTGACATGAGATTAAGAGGGCCAAGTGGAGGAACGTCGAAGAACTGCCCTGTTGCATTTGCAAGGAGGAAAAAGGACAACGCTGTCACAAACACACATATATACACACACACACACACACACACATGCGTAGGCATCCTGTGCTGTAAGTGAGCAGTAGCCTCCCTTGCATTATTCACAGTGGCCGAGTGATCGAAGCCCGGTTCAATAGCACTAAAGCGGCGCACGCTGGAGAGATTTGTCTTACAAAACCTTGACACACACACAGGCGCACATATGCTCTCACACAAATTGATTTTTGGTGGTGGGAATCTCCCAGGCTTTGGTCGAAAGGCAGGGACGTGAGAGGGGCTTCCCCCGTCAGAGCAAACCCCTGACAAACACAAACATTCACACAGACACACTAATTCAGAACCGCACACACACAAGCACACACACATTGCATAGGCAAATACTGTAAGTACATCTTTAGTACTCTCAAATTGACATTTGATGGTGATGAGATCCAGTGATAGCATGAATAAAAAAAAGAAAAATAATTTGAGACGGTAGACGAAAGATCTACCGCTTAGATCTGATGGGGTTTCATTTACAGTAAGATGAGCTGATGGTAAAATAAAAAGCAAGAAAAAAAAGTCTCACTGATCATATTTCTTTTTTGCTGACTCTCCTGTTTTGCATTTTACCATCAGTTTTTTTTTTTTGCAAGCGAGGCAAGAAAAAAAAATCATGCATTGCATGAAATGTCATATCTTTCCACTGCAGTGTGTGTATACTTTTATACAGGCACGTTCAATTTGAAGCCTTCACTTCATTTGAATGGTGATTTTCTTTTATAACATCCGTCACTTCTTTCAGTTTTTCTATTTTCGTCAGAGCGGCATGGGCAGCTTAGCACACACCACCCCCTCTGGCGTTTTTTGACGTATTAACATGTATCGACGAGCCAGCACTCGCATGCATGAAAACACTGACGTACAAACTCACACATACTCACACCTCTGTCCCCTGAAGACATGTGATCAACTAGACCCAATCCCTTGTAATCATCTGGAACACACACACACACACACACACACACACACACACACACACACACACACACACACACACACACACACACACACACACACACACACACACATATAGTTCCCATTCAATCCCGGGTAATGGTTTGGGGCAGGGGGCTGAAGCGGTGGGCTTCTTTCCCTTAGCCCCAGTGTCTTAAGCTGCCATTGATTAAATGTTAACTGATATACTCGGGCCTGGCAATCTTGTTAGAGCTAGAGCAGGCAGGCAGCTAGACAGACAGTTTAGGACCCGCGCCCTCCTGATCAATAGCACAGATAAAGATTTCATCCATCAATGAGCTCCCAAAACAAAAGGTATCTGATACCTGATTAGGCCCGTGGGGACAAATATACACACACAGATTTGAACATGAACACACACTCACACATCGCCACATTGCTTGAAGCACATGAAGGGACAAACAAACACAATGGGATCACAAATGAATGCAGTGGAATATAAAAATCTGCACGTAAGATTTCACACTCACACGCATTCCTTTCACTCACTATTTTGTCCAGAATAATACCTCCACCGACATCATCTGAAGTCAATCAGATCCACACCTACTGCTGTAACTACCACACACACACACACACACACACACATGCACAGTCAAGTTTTTAGATAAGGCAGCCCTGACTTCTCCCAGATGAAGGTTAATTATGCTGTGTTAGTTCACTTAGGCGTGTGTATTTGTTTGTGCATGCCGGTGTATGTGCATTATTTCTCAGTGCTGTGTGTGTATGGTAGCTTCCTCAGAGCATGCCAAACGCACCGCAAAAAAAACGGCTGAATCAATGTCTGGGCGACCACCAATGTTAAAGTGTATCAATAATGTTCCCCTATCTTCTGTCCCGGCTAACGTCACACGGCATTTGGAAAGTCCGAGCCTTCACCGCAATTAAGACTTAATTATAAATCAATAGAAGGAGTCATTTGAATATTGATTTTTCCTTTTTCTTCAAATTGTTAACATATTCCCCACCCTGTCCACGCTTTTTTTTGTTACAACTTTAATCAATACTTCCCTTTACAGTTGTCAGAGAAGTGCTGTGGCATAATTGGAGCCAAAAACACAACGGGATATCTTCATGGGGTTTGATACCGGGGGGTGGTCAGGGGGTAGAAAATGTCACAGCCCATCAAATTCTGATGGCTTTTCAAATACAGTTAATGACGCTTTGTGGTTGTCAAAGAGTGATCTCATTTTGGGGGATATTGGGTGACATTTATTGTCACAATGCCAAAATGCATTTCCATAATTTTCACGGCTGACATTTTCTTTGATATGACACTGTATCAGAGCGCACTTCAAAAAATGATATTCATGCAACCTGGTAACCTGCATTTCATTTGATTAAATGATATCTTTGCTTTTTATTTCACTGCTCAACCATTTTGAGGGGCTGCGAGATTTTCAAGTGGCGTGTCAGGGGCCGGGAGTCTAATGCATGGAAACATGGAGCTTTCTGTTTTCTGACGGCTAGCAGAGATAAGGAAGAGATATGGCTCTACCACTGGCTCAAATCTAAAACAGATCCAGCTGGGGGCGTTGGGGGAGTTAAGAAAGTGAAGCAAAGGGGAAAGGGAGGGGTGGAGGTAGCAAGAAAAGGGAATTTTGTCAATCCTCTAAGTGTCTGGCGGTGTCTCTCTTTCTTCCCCTCTTTCTCTCACTCTTTCTCTCCCCCACTCTCCCCTCAGTAATCTGATTTATTCGAAGCATATGTGTGCTGCTCTGTCTTTGTCTGCTTCTATTAGGCCAGTGGGGGCCCATATGACATTGTTTAGCCAGTAATGAAATGGACATTTTTTGCATGTTTTTGAGAAAGTCAGAAGAAAGCCAACACTCCTTATTTGTAACCGTCTGCGAATACCATCTCCAGGGCAGTTGCCCCAGGTCCGTGTCTTTGTGTGCGTGCGTGTGTGAGTTTGTGTGTTGCACGTGAATGTATGTGGCCATGTATTACAGGTTCCATTTGGTCCTTTTGGAGATGATTCTGAGCAACCTAATGAATATTTGGGCTTGAAGATATTTTTATTTTTATTCCGTGACTCCATTCTTCTTATGTTGAAGAGTCCTAGCATCCTCCTTATCCTCGACACATAATAAGGCCCTGACGATGCACACATTCTTGTTTTGCACACTTTTCTTTGGCAAAAGACCTGTCACATGGACCTATTGTCAGTGTATGAAATTCTTATGTGCTAATGGTAGATATGTGGTGACCCCGACTGAATCAAATCCCCCATCAATAAGGCATGTAGTCATAGAAAAGTGTTGCAAATGAATAGAATGAATGGAAACCTGAAGTCATTTCTTCATTTTTTACGTGTAATTCAAACAAACACGCTGTTATTCTAGCTTATAATTATGTATTGAATGCAATATGCATACAAAACATGTTGAAAATATTATAAATGTGTAGTTCTTGAAAATGAGGATTCACATTTATGTTAAATCTCATATTTAAGATATGTACACAGCCATAAACAATACTTCTATTCATGACCCTATAACTGAATTTCTATCCGTCCTCTCTATCTACTTAAATCTTTTGTTTGATTTCCATCCAGGCTTACAGTCTTGCTTTTGGTGGCTCTAAAAGCAGATGTTTTTTTATGCAGCTAAAAACGGGACAGTAGCCCAATAGGATAAAGATCTGTTTAAGCATCATCCATTTGGCCACTGCCCGTCAAAGGCCTATTTTAAGCATGGACACAAACACACACACACACACACACGGCCATTCTCTGCAACCACGGCAGCCATTTTATTAGATTCCCCGATTCCCTGCCTCGTATTAGTTCTCGGAAAAATAAATAAACCTTGAATACATGACAAGGACCAGTCTGGTCAATTGGAAACTATATCTATCCTGCTGATATCTTTGTTTACAAGTGTAGTGATGAATGGACAGATAGAGTGAGGCACCGAGGAACATAGAGGATAGGTATATGGATGGATAGCTGTGTGAAAAGATATAAAAATAGATGGACAGATGGATAGATAGGTGGATAGATAAATGGATGGAGAGACAGATGAATACGGCAGGGAGATCTTGTTGGGCTGATAGAGTTGAGCAGGTATGCCGAGAAACAGCTGCTTTCTTCATTAGGTTCATCTATCGATCTCGGACCCTTGCTGTGCATGTGTGTGTGTGTGTGTGTGTGTGTGTGTGTGTGTGTGTGTTTTGAGGGAGAGAGCGGGGAAAGACAGCAGCCTCTGTAGATAAGTGCTGGTAATAGAACAGAATGAATTCTTATCACAGAGATGGGAAGGCCATTAACCCTCAGATTCTAGTTCTCTCTTTCTGTCTCTGTCTCTGTCTGGTCTGACTTTCTCTCTCCGTCTTTCTGTTTCTCTCTCCCTCCGTCGTCCGGTCTGGACCTGACAGGGTCACGTTGGTGAGCGTGTGTGATATTTCCACTGTGTGTGTGACTCTCCGAGAGTGTGTGTGTGTGTGTGTGTGTGTGTGTGTGTGTGTGTGTGTGTGTGTGTGTGTGTGTGTGTGTGTGTGTGTGTGTGTGTGTGTGTGTGTGTGTGTGTGTGTGTGTGTGTTGTGTTTTGCGGCCGCTGTGCAGTCTGCCCCATCGGCCAGATGTTTATAATCAGGGCTAGATAAATATTGGGCCGAGGAATCATAAAAGACCAGGAAAAGCAGAAAATAGAGAAAGGGACAGGGGGAGATGAAACAGAGGAGAGGAATCTTCTTTTCAAATTATTCCTAAATCCCTCAGTAAGCTTGCCGTGCCGCCTCTTCAATTCACCTACTCAGCCTAAGGTGATTCAAACAGCCGAAATGCAATATGGCTGTTGTGTAAGATGCAGGTGTGTGTGTGTGTGTGTGTGTGTGTGTGTGTGTGTGTGTGTGTGTGTACGCACACGTGTGGAGGTGTACAGTAGTTGTGCTAGCCTATTGTATAAAGCCAGGTGTTGCGGCAATTCTTTTTTTTTTCCACCACTGAACCTTTTGAAGCCATATTTTTGTCCCGTGAAAACCTTTTGTATTTGCCATTAAGAATCATTAATACCCCCCACCCCACCCCCTCCCTTCATCCCCTGGTGCTCACAGCACTGAAAATGAAACCCCTCTTAACACGAAACATCAGTTTTTGTCTGCGCAGCAAGCAAGACACGGCAAGCCTTTAATCTTGGCTATGTTTATTCATATGATTTTCTTTTTCAAAAGAGTAATAGGTGTTTTGTTAGTCGCCTGCAAGACAGCGGAGCGGGCAATTTGAGCAAAAGAAAATACAATGAAGTGTCTCAGGGAAGTCGTAATTGACAACAACAAAGCAAATTTGGAACTGCTGATACAAGCATTCTTTTTTTTTTTTTTTTTTTACACAAAAGTCATTTTTTCAGCTTATTCTGTCAGTTCAACTTATTGACATTCACACCAGGAGCGTATTAAATGTGACAATCCTATTGTCTGGCTTTCAGAGACGACCCGCAACAATAGTTATTTTTTTGCTGGTGTAATAAGTTCTCATGTGTTTTAAGCAATAAGTGGGTGGATTGAAGCGTGTGGATGGAAACATGTGTGTTTGCTTGCGCGCGTGTGTGTGTGTGTGTGTGTGTGTGTGTGTGTGTGTGTGTGTGTGTGTGTGTGTGTGTGTGTGTGTGTGTGTGTGTGTGTGTGTGTGTGTGTGTGTGTGTGTATTTACATGTTAGCATGTGGGCTGTGGGCCTCTGTGCATGAAATACATTGAGCGCCGTGTGGGAGTTAATGTGTGTTATGCGCAGAGGGTTTCGTGTGTAGGTGTGTATGAGCGAGTGCAGGTGTGTGTGCGTGTGTGTGTCAGTTATTCCCAGGCCCTGTGCAGGAGCTGTAGCCCCTCTCCGCTGGGTTGATGTTTAGTATTTTAGACATGCTACATTAACAACATCTGGTTAAGATCTAAATGCTTGTTAAACGCGCTGAAATTCGGGGGGAAAGGTACAGGGAGAATGAGGGGGAGAGAGAGAGAGAGAGAGAGAGAGAGAGAGAGGGGATAAAGAGGGAGAGCAGGGTAAATAAAGATTTGAGGGTGAGAGAACGGGAGGGAGGGAGATCAGTAAGTCTGTAAGGTTATTACCCCAGCAGTATTACCACTGGCCCTTGACTGTGTGTGTGTGTGTGTGTGTGTGTGTGTGTGTGTGTGTGTGTGTGTGTGTGTGTGTGTGTGTGTGTGTGTGTGTGTGTGTGTGTGTGTGTGTGTGTGTGTGTGCATGGCTGCGACTGTGCGGGATGGTGTAATGTTTCAAAGCTTTCCCCTTTAAAACCTAGAGGCCAAACTGGAGCCACGCGCGGCGCAGGAATGTGACATCACAGGGCCCCTACTCCTCGCGTACACACACACACACACACACACACACACACACATACACGTGGTCTCGTGGTCTCACAGGGGACATGACCAGAGTTGTAGGAAGAAATCAGCGTCAACATCATGGCTAAGTGGGGGAGACATGGCAGTCATGGGTGTTACGCAAAACATTAAGGCTGCACTACTACCACCGGTACATTAGACACATACCATATCTAGTCTTTATGAGTATTTTTAGACATATAACACAACAGCAGACATAATATTGTAGCATATAGAGTCCTAACAGCTATACAGTAATCATTTCGCAGTCTAGTAGTTAAAGCATTTCTTCTATATTTCTCATAATATTTTCTTTGGCAGCAATTACCGTTTCACTTGATGCTCTGCTTTCACAGTGTCCATGATTTAAGATAAACAATAATGAGTATTTTTTTTTTTTTTTTTTTTTTTTTACTCCTTTTCTCCTTTAATGAGCACCATCCTAGCCCTGAGGAAGCAAATTAGAGGCAGCTCGGCCCAGCTAATGAATTCAGCCATTTTGTGCCTCTGTGTCCAGTTCCTCTGCGTGGCATTGCTCTACGGTCGTGTGCTCTACAACTGAGTCCTCCACCGGGCACATAATGACCCGGCATTGCGGTTATGGGCCCTTAGGGGGAGACGGGAAAGGGAGCGAGTGGTCTCAGAGCAGGTCATTATACAGCTAGAGGGCACACACACACACACACTGACACTTTCAATACATCCTCCATTGCCTCCATCTCCCATATGTCTACTCTTCCATTCTTTCTTTCCAAACGTCTCTTTCTATATATCTTCCTCCACATCCTCCTGTGTCTGTTTGTCAAAACTTGTTTTGCTATTTTATTATTTGACTGTGATGTTTTTTAGTAACTGTGAAATATTTTGCACACATTTTTTTACTGAAATATTTCAGAACACAATTTACTCTAAGGTCATGTTAACCAAATATGTGATGTTCAGGGATCTTCAGGAGTTTTATTTTATTGGGCAAACAAGTGAGTTATTCATCCAGGGACCCTAATTGGTTACACTGGCTTCCAATTAATAGTTAAATCTAAAACCAGACTGATTTGGCTGTATCCCTGATCAGGACTCACTTAATTATTCTTCCTTTTCTAACGGTTAAATATAGGCTGGTGTTGGTTGCAGGGTAATCGGACCCAGGGTCTGTGGTTAGCTCGAGCTCACCGGCCGGCTTTAATGTTCCGACCGACCCACATCAAAGAGAGTCCCACCAGGCTGCCAAAATCACACACCCTCCACAGCCTGACCAACTCCCTGTATGTGTGCGTGTGTGCGTGTGTGTGTGTGTGTGTGTGTGTGTGTGTGTGTGTGTGTGTGTGTGTGTGTGTGTGTGTATGCACAAGGCAGTGGAAGGTGACTGCAAAAGTTTTGCTCTGTGCGTCCTCTGGTAACGATTAAGTTGATGGTTAAGAGTCCCTGCCACAGAACCCTCTCTTCTGTCTCTCTCTCTTTCACACACACACACACACACACACACACACTTGCACATGACAACTCACATGCAAACACATGCAGTTACTGTCTCACTCACTTGATCAATGGCGCACATCCACACAAACATGCGCGCACACACGCAGCTATACGTGCACTCACATACACATCGGCGTGGTGTGTAACTGTCAGGGTCAGTCAGAGGGCAGACGCTGTGCTGATGTATCGAGAGAGCTCGTCTGGGAATGTCCTCAGTGTGGAAACACATTCCCCGTATGCACGCACGCACTCACACACTCACTCACCACAGATCTAACCGGCTAGAAGGGAAAAGGAGTGAAAAAAAAACACTGATGAGGCCCAGATGATCACCCCTACTTTCCTCTTTCTTTTTCTCTTTCTTCACCCACTCTTCACCCTCATTCCTTCCTCTCTTTTCCTCTCTGTTCATTGTCTCTCTTTTCTCTTGTGTCCTATCTAGCTACAGGTAGACTGCCCCCTAGAGGTTAGTTAAGATGGTGGTTTAGTATTGTCATGATCAAGCACTGGCCGCATCTATGACGACTTTTTTCCCGACCCATATCCTCCTTTCTTTGTTGTTTAATTTTGTTTTAAAATGCTAACATGAAATGTGCAATCATGGCTTCCAACAAAATATCAAACAGCATCAAACAAATTAAGGTTCAACTTTAAGCACATACGCTTACACTGATTATTCTCCGAGTATGTTAGAAAATATGTGGAAGATAATGATCACTAAGTTTTACCACATGTTTGTTTAAAGTCACAGAAGATAATATGAAAATAAATTGAATTGTTGTGTAAATGTAAAGGTCCATAGTGATGATATAATACGATAATACAAATGTACAATTAACCTGCTATATAAAAGCAGGTTGCTTGTGATCAAATCAATAGTATATTTATTTTTACATACATTTGGTGCAGTGAAGGAATGAAAGCAGAAAATGACAAAAGAGATGAAAAGGTGTTTTTTTCCTCCTGCTTTTTGATTTGATTCTGATTTTTTTATTTACTCTTTTGAGACATTCCTGACCTTGCAGTATGTGGGATCTTCGAGAGCTTATTTTTCTCTCTCTGTATTCCTGTTTTGACCCTTCTCCCTCCCCTTCCTTTCTCACTCTTCTGTGAAACATGCTGTTCGATTTGTGCCATTTGCTTTTCCTTGGCATCGAACAAAAGTCAAGTATAGAGAAAAGATAAACCAGTGATGAAAGACTTTCAAACCCACTACACACAGCAGTATTTACACACACACACACACACACACACACACACACACACACACACACACACACACACACACACACACACACACACACACACACACACACACAGACACATGATTCCTCTTTCCCTCTATATGAAGGTAGGGTGAATTAAAATACAAAGATGGACGCTGCAGCACCAGCAGTGAAAATTGCAATTTCTGCAGCCCGGGCTCTCTTGGCTGACAGGAGATATTTCATCCCCGTTGTCACCAACGTATTAATAAAACATCAGGAGCAGAGTGCAGTCCCAGTCTCTCTCTCTCTCTCTCTCGTTCACACACAAACACACACACATCTACAAGGACGCACACATACACCTAAAGACTGTGTATACACGTGCAAAATGCCGTAGCACTCACACGCATGTGCAAATACAAAAATACAACAGCGCTTATATATAAGAACACACACACACACACACACACACACACACACACACACACACACACACACACACACACACACACACACACAATTCTCCTCTTCAATCACATGCCAGCATCTGCCATGAAAATTTCATGCTGTATATAATGTCCACTTAATGTGTTGGCGCTTAAAGAAACGGCGCCAGCACTTAGTCTATGTGTCTGTGTGTGTGTGTGTGTGTGTGTGTGTGTGTGTGTGTGTGTGTCTTTCGTTTCGTACGTGTGTGTTGTGCACCCCGCTGTATGTGAAAGGGTTAATCATATCATGTTTCCGAGGGGGGTTTTGCAGACCCCTTGTGCTCGTCATACAATGGCCAAAGTGATTGTATGCAAATGCGAGCTGACCTCAATGCACCCTTTGCCTGATTTCTATGAATATGACTCTGTGTGAGTGTGTGTGTTGTAAAATATGGTTATTAAGGCAGTGCAGGATTGATGAGTGCAGCTTTTTTACACTCTCTCACACACACACACACACTCTCACAGACACATACACCAGTTTAATTCTCTGGCAGAGTCAGGGGTTTGTGGTGAAAGAGACCCCCCCCTCCCCCGCTTAGAAGACATGACATTTTTAACGGTTTGCTCTGTGTGTGTGTGTGTGTGTGTGAGAATATGATACAGCGCATGTATGATTTGACGCATGTGTGCAAGTGTTTCTGTTTGATTTTGCATTTGGGTGTGCTACCCTGAGATGGAGGAGGGTACTATATGTGTGTACTTATGTTTTTTGTGTGTGTGTGTGTGAGTGTGTGCTGTGTGTGCGCATGCCTGGTTATCTGGCCTCTCTCAGACTGCTCAAAATTCATTACAAAGTGACATCAGCCCAGCCGGAGACAAATGATGGCTGGATGAAAGGGAGCGCTGGGGCTCGGCTAGGATTAGTGTTAGCTTGCGCTGGCGACACATATACACACATACACACAAAACACACGCACAGACACACATACACACACACACACACACACACACACACACACTTTAATCCACTGGCAGAACACTGCAGATACACAGAATTATCAAACAAGGGGCTGAACTCTCAGAGATGGGCAGGCTAATCTGCTAATAGTACAGAACTGCACGTGTGTGTGTTAGTTTCTGGGTCTGTGCGTGTGTGTGCATGCACGTATATTTTTTACTGAGGTAACAGCACAGTAGTAAAAATCTAAACAATCACATGCTTCATGGAGTAAAGTGGGTGTGGGCTATACGAAACGGTTAATATTAGTCTTTTATTTTTTGTTTTTTAAAAACTAGAATAGATAACTCTTTCATACAATTAAGTTTTACATTAAAATAGTAACATTTCTGTTTGTGTCTTTGCCTTAAAATGAACACGTGTCTAACCTGAAATTAATATTAGAATAAATTGAACAACAGGGAAAATAAACATTAATTTAAAAGGAAGCATATGGACTAGTAAACGTTACTATGCTTTAAATTCTTAAAATACATTTAATTACATTTTAATGGGGAAAAATGCTTTCTTTAGAGAGGGAACTAAAATGACTGAAACAGTTTTACTGTTGGACATATTTTTGTTCTGCTTTAAGGCAGTGTGTATTATGTTTCACCCACTAGAAGTGCCATGATAGGGCTATTTTCAACAGAACATGTGTCCAAATCACTAGAAGCAGTACTTGCTGGTGAGATATATAAACCCGCTCTCTGTTTAGAAAAAGGGGGGTTTGTGAGGATAAACTGAACATGTACAAGCAAGAATTATTTTTCTTCTTAAATGACTCTTATATGATATGTTAATATCTGATATCTCAGTGCTAGTCCCCATGCCAGCAAACATAGCTTGTTAAGAGAGCATGATGGGTAATGTAGATGTTTTCTCTGTGCTTTTTTCAGAAGAGAATGCTGAGGACGGTGAGAGACCTCCTCGCTCTTCCTCCAGGCCTGGACCTAACCTCACTGACCGAGACTTGACTGACAGCAGGAGAACTGACCGTAAGTCCAAACACACACACACACACACACACACACACACACACACACACACACACACACACACACACACACACACACACACACACACACACACACACACACACACACAAAAACACATATGAACCGTAAGCTTCCCTTCTTTTCGGAGTTATCATTCATCTCCCTGGCCTTCAGATAAGGTTCTAACATGTGTGTGTACCATGTGAATGCTGCTGACTAGCCTCCATGTGACCTGCTTTAATCGTTTCCATCTGACAGAAAGAGAAAAAGAGAAAGAGAGAGTCAGGGAGAGAGTGGGAAAGAAGGAGAGAGAAAAAACGGAGGGAAAGAGAGAGGGATAAGTTGAGTGTTGGGGATATTACCAGGCAATGTCCAGGCCCCAGATTATTTTTTAATCAAATCAGTTTGCGTGCTTGTAATTTATAAGCGCCTTGCATTAATCTTTTCTCGTTCTTGTGCCCTCTCAGATGACATATTAATTTTTCATAAGCGCAGGATTAGATGAGGGGGGCTTGTGTATATGTTTTTCTAATATTGCACCGCATCCTTGCAACCCTTAAATTAGTTTTTTTTTCCCCCCTGCACCCTCCCTTCATTTTTCTTTCTCTCCTATTTTTCCCTGTCTCAATCCATCCCTTAATTGTTGTCCAATATGTGACCCTATCACCAGGCATTACCTAAGATAGAAAAAGAGCACAAGCTAGAAGGAACTGTTTATCCGTTTGTAAGAATGGCAATGTTGTAAGCAGGGAGGGGCAACAATCGGTACAAGACGGCTTGGTGTTTTTGTTATTTTGGGCGAGGTAGGGAGCACATAATGCCTCCGCTGCGAGGCTGTGGTCGGGATAGCCCTGGCTTTGTTAGATTTGATTTACCCAAATAAGAATTCATATGGTCTTTTTATGTATGAGATGGAAATCCATGGCTGGGGATGAATATTGCATGGGGTCTCACTCTCCTTTTTTTTTCTGTCATTGCATGGGGTACGCTCTTTCTCATTGTTTCTCCCTCTTCTTTTTTACCCCACTCACTCCCTCACCCAACTCACACACACGCACACACCTTCCAACTTCCACCCGCTATCCATCTCAAACTCCCCACCTCCTCTCCCTAGCATGCCATACCTAGCGCCATAATGTGAGGCTCAATGAGGCAGAAGGAGAGCTGAGTGAGGCTGGGGCCTATTAGTTTAGCCAGTCATCTATCTTTCAGCTCTATCTCTCTGACAGGCCTGTCTGACGGACTGGCGGGGAACCACCATCCATGCATTTACCGCCGCATATTACCGCCAGCGTCATTTAACACCACCGCACACATGCAAAAAAGTGTCCCGGTCCCTCCTACTTTAATGCATGCTTACGTATGTGTTTGTCCCCAAGTGTAGTTTATCAGATGTCAGGAATCTATTTAATAAAGCAGAATTGTAGGCCTTTTTTTTTGTTCGTGAATAATTTGTTTCAGGAATCGCCTTGGGGTCAGCTGCAAGTTTGGCTAGGAAGCCAGATGTAATATTGCTAGTGGGTTTGGGGTGTTTTATTTTTTATTCGGATTAAAAGAGGTTTAAGAAAAAAGTCAAATGCCAGAAAATGCTAAAAGGGAGCTTGGTGTGTCAGCGTGTTGTTATGCTAGGGTTATCATCAGAGACAGGGCCTTGTTTTTCTCTTTTTCCAGCTTAAAGTAGTAAGATTTAGCATCTCCATCCTCAGCCTCAAATCTCTGGCGAGCTTGAAATGTTCAGATCTGTGTACGTGTGTGTGTGTGTGTGTGTGTGCGTGTGTTCGTATGGAGATCTCCAGGGAAGGGATTACAGTGTGACCAAGTGAGCAGTGTGTTTGCGCACTTCATCTCCAAGACCAAGATCCTTTAAACAAAGAGGGGCAGATACAGAGAGGGGAAGAGAGAGACAGAGATATAGGGGGGAGGGGCAAAAGGAAAGACAGAAAGTGCTTTTTTCCCCTTGCTTCATTTACATTGTCTTTTATAATCCCATGTCACTTTAGATTAATTATAATCCATGTTACATTTTCCATGCAAATGCCCCGATGTGGATTACTTCCAGATAGCTTTGTGCTGTGCGTGTAGATTGTGCATGTCGCCACCATGGCTCAGGGGCCCGCTTCTTATAAATAACCAACTAAACAAAGGCCCAGGCATGGAAATGAGCCTGTCAAGCAGACTAAGGAAATTACAGATCTCTACCTGCTTCAAATTAGCAAAGAAATTACTCATTGTTCTTACAGTCAAATGTTATGTATTAATTTCGTGAACAATTTGGAATTGTGCAGATAAGGGGGGGGGAGACAAAATGGAATCTCATGCAAACAAGATCCGATGTAAAATATTCCATATCAGCTTGTTCAAATTCAGAATATTTTCAGTGTTTTTTTCTTATTTGCATACATCTTGCAAATTTGACCAACTTGATATGGGAGCTGTGCTGGTATTCTGTCCCTCTAAAATGAGATTAAAATATATGAAAGATATTAGCATGTTTAATTATAAGCCTGCAGCAATTCTTTTGTGCATGTACGGCTTGTGTGTTTTCTGTGTAATGACAGCTTGTTGAACGTCTCAGAAGATTTGTCAAATGTGACAAGGCCATGCTCATATTTATCTGTCATTAGAACACAAGCTGGAGATGGAAGAGAAAGGAGGGCTAGTCATTAAAAAATCACAAACTACAAGACAGCTGCTGTTGAACAGCCTTTCTCTTCCCCTCTCTCTCTCTCTCTCTCTCTCTCTCTCCCTCTCTTTCTGACTATGTCTCTGCCTCTCTACATCTCACTCCTTCCCAGTCTCTCCCTCTACCTCCCTCCGGCTATAGATCTGGGCCTGCTGAGTGCTTCAGTGGGAGTCTGGGGTTCAGAGTGTGTTGCTGTAATGTTATCAGGTGACCGGGGGTCAGCCTAATGCGTAACCTCAGAGCAGTAGGCCAGTAAATCATGCTGGCCGGCCCTCCCTGGCCTGTTTTGGCCAACTCTCCCTCCTAGATTTACTGCTCCGTAACCTTAGCCAGTCTGCCAGGGCTCAGGACAGCTAAATTGAATACTAAATTCAAGCTGCCGCCACCCAACCTGCTCCTTCTTAATTGACTGCCTCCCCACCCCCCCACACTCCGTTTGCTGGCCTTTTTTTTTATTTTCTCGAAACGAAATGTCAGGTGTGGAATCTAATTGTTTTGCAGCTTGTAAACGAAAGAAAAAAGGGGAAAAATGTGGTTTGATTGTTTTGAAAGCCCACTCCGAAATGTAGTTTATTTCATATAAAGTCATAGTTGGAAATATATGAGGATTCAGTGATATGCTTGTTTGTGTGAAAATCTCATTTGCTTGGTTCAGTTTGCACAAAATGTCTCAGCCCTTCCGACACAAAAGGGGAATTTCTGAAATAGATCCACGTGAAAAGCATTTGCTATGATGGCATTGCCGGTCGTCCTGCCTTTTGAGGAACAATTTGGGACAGAAATATACTGAGGTATTTAGAGCTATGGGCTTCTCTGTCCCTCTCTATCATTTGTCTTGTTCTCCCCTCTGTTTCTCTACATCTACCTGGCTCTCCCTCCATTGCTCTGTACTTCTCTCCATTTCAGCGCACACTTGCGGGTATATAAGTGTGTGTATACGCAGCTCCCTAAACACCATTGACAGTTTGCAAATAAAGATGGGTGGTGAGTGTGCTGCTCTCTCCCCCTGCAATGCAAAAGGGGTTGAGTGTCATAAATCACCTTTTGATTTATCTAATCAAGCAAGGTCCTGCTGCATGCAGACATTTGTCATTGGTGGAGGGGGAGGGGGTGTCAGGTTTATTCTGCCCCTCCGCTTCACTGGGCTGCAGCTGGTGGAGCCCACCTAAAGATGAAGGGATGGAGGGAAGGTGGGAAGGGAGGGGAAAGAACAGGGAGGAGGAAAAAGGACACAGTCATTAAGTGTGGGGTGCAGACTCGGAGACAAAGGGAAAAGAGAGGAGAGTATTTTCCTCAATCGTGCTCTCTCCCGTTATTACTCTGTAAATGTTTTAGCACTTTTCAGGGTATAAATATGATTCTGCAAAAATGATAGGCAGAGGGATATTTTCATTTTTTCTCATCAGTTTATAGATAGCTTTTGGATTGTTTGAGCTGTTATTATAAGTGTTACAGGTGATAATATCCATGCTGGACACTATCAATCAAAAAACAAAAAAATCTTTATCTCGAAAAAAAGTTTATTAATCACATTTGAAGGGCTTGCCATTTAAAGCTCCGAAGTGGCCATAGAGAGAACTGCTCTCCCAACATCCAAGGATAACCAACTGTTTTCCTCCACGCCAGTGTCACAAGTGTTGATGAAAGCACAAGGTCAAAGAAGAATTTGTTCATGCACATGTACACACACACACACACACACACACACACACACACACACACACACACACACACACACACACACACACTCTACACAAAAATACATTAACATTCAATATGACAGTAATCAATGGTGATCTGTGGGCTCTTTCCCCCCACCGCATTGTAAATGTGTTTGCAGCTCCTTGTCTGACAATCGCCTCATCTCTTTTTTCAGGGAAGTAATTTAGTTGCAAATTGACTGGAAGAAGTTGAAATTAGACATGGTCATAATAAATATGGGAGGTGTGGCGGAAGCTTTGGAATGGTCAGGTGATATGACGAGTGCTTCCAGGATGACCACTCTGACCAATGGGGTGTCAGAGGCCTGTTATGAAGCACATAATACGCACATATATACATGCACATAGACACAGCACAAGCCCTGCAGGGACCATCGCATTGGAAGACAAGATTACCTCGCTATTCTGAGCTGCAGAGCAATTCTCGGATGTTCTTGGAAATTCACATTGTGCCCTTGTGTTTTTTTTTTTCTCTCTCTCTCTCTCTCTCTCTCTCTCTCTCTCTCTCTCTCTCTCTCTCTCTCTCACCCTTTCTTCCTCCCTCCCTCTCTTGTCACTTTCCTTGACAGGCCAATATTTCAGGCTTCAGATATAGGGGATTACAAATAAAATAAGTGGAACGCCTACTTAATGCAACAGAATTAAAATGCATGAACGGACCGGAGGAATTGATATGCGCCCAATACAAACACGAGCCACAGAATAATATGAAATACAAAATGTTTTTTTTTCAACCCCCTCTCCATGTATCAGTGCTTTGATTTCCCTTTTTTTTTTTTCATTTGTGCATCTAGCGTGAAGCGTTGATTCGCAAGAGTGAGGCTCACATATTGCCTTGAGTGACCAGACGAGGGAGGCGATGGGGGGGGAGGGCGGGGGGTGATGGCTTAGAGAGAGAGGGAGGGGGGGGTTTGCTGTTGCTGTGTCTTTGTGTTGTGCCGAGTGGGTAAATTGCAGTGGCAGAGTCTAGCAGGGCCTGCATGGCTTGTATCTCAGGATGAGGCTAATGAAAGATTTATCAGTGGCTGCAGCATTTACTAAATACAACCAGAGGCTGATCTCTGCACATTGAGCCCTGCTGTTAACGTCACACACGCTTACACGCACACATACAAATAGACACACACAGAAGCAGCGCTGCTACTGTACCACCAGCCGTGACCAAGCCCCGAAAATTTAGCATCTTGTACAGACAGAGAAGTTGTTGAGGCAGCTGGGGAAATGTATATGAACTAATGAAGTGTATAATATTACCATAACATTTAATGTATGTCGTGCTGTGATAATGAGCCTGCCCGAGTTCTCTCCATTTCACGTGTCCTCAGGGCAGAAACACTTCAGTGTGTATGAATGTGAATAATACGGTCCATGATTGTATCCATGCTTATGTTGTCTTGGTGTCAAATAATTTTCTTAAATTATTATCTATGTCTTAATGAATATCATTTTTTTAGATGTGTTTATCTAATTCACCATTATGTCATTTGACCACTTTGTGATCTAACCCAGCCACAACATGTCAGTAATTTGAATTTATCTAATCAATTGTGTACATTATTACTTGATATGTTGAAGATTAGTATTCACATTTTCTCAAACATTATGAATGTGTGATCTATGGGATATGAATTAGACATGGCTCTGTTTCTCTATTTTAACTCTTATCTTAAATATGTCATTCTCATTCTTCAGCTCCATTTCAAAACTAAATCTACTGTTTAGCCAACAATCATTTTGTAATGTTGCAGCTTTGCTGTATTTTCAGATTGTTATTGTCATTCTTAGTGCTTTATATTCTGACTTTGCCCCCCCTTTCTCTCTCTCTCGTCCCTCCACCATGTGCCAGGAGTGAATGCCACATCCAAAGAGGTTACCGGACCGAACTCTATGGTTAAACATTCCCTCCTGCCAGATCGACAAATGGAAAGTCCGCCAAAAAGGCCAAAGTCTGCTGAGGGGAAGACCTCTGCCAGTGAGCAGGTAAAGGTTTGAAGAATATAAAAAGGAAACTGCCAGTTGTTCTACGATAGCAACACTCTTGAAAATATTACTGGTATAGTTCCTAGCAATTAAAGGAGGACCGACCATGGAGCTTTAACTGTTTTCACCTTTCAAAAAAAAAAAAAAAAAAAAAAAAATCTGAAGGGTAGTGAGATTTGTGGGCATTTATTTAGATTGGATATCTGCCAGATAAATTGTTACATTTTAGGTACAGAAAGTTAATTGCTAATGAGGCTGGTTCTCCTTCACAGGCACTAATGAAATATAAAATTTGCTGTCACTGTGGGATGAGCTAATTGGAAGATACTTATAAACTGTAAGCAGAAATGCTAGGCTAAGCACTTAGCAATTGTTGGCGCCAGCTATCTATCAAAGGGTTAAATGCAGCCCACCATTCCCTCCTTGACAGAGCTTTTTAGCATCAAGCACAGTATGCAAGTCTTTGTGTTCTTAAGTGGACTACCTGCACTAGCCTTAGGCCTCCCTCCCTGCTTCACCCCCCCTTTTTGCATCTCTTTAAATTATATGTGTTTTTAAATTAGATTATGAAGTATTAGCTTGTCTGGTTCTGGGCCCTGCAAGGAGGGAGGACTTAGTCATTTCAGAAATGGATTCTATTAAGACAGGTGGTGGGGAGGCTCCTATGTTCAGAGTACTTTCTGTAATGAGGGCAAGGCGTAGCTTGGGAGAGTACACACCTTCGTCATCTGTAATACTGATTAGAAATTTTGGCCAATCGTGGTTTGGGCTAGTAAAATTGCATGAGTTGAGAGACTTAAGTGAATTAAATGAAACATGGTTGATCTATTCACAATTTCTGTGTTAAGGTGGACATGAGGGTTGCTTGGAAGAGGTTAATGTGGTGGGATGAGGTTAGTGGGCAGTAAGAACAGGAAAGCCCTGAAGGAAATTAAACACTGCAGGAGACATGTGTGTTGTGCATCTGCATCCTTCTTTGTCTTTAAAAAGTGATGTCTGGTGTCTTTAGTGAGGCAAACAGTGGACAGCCAGCTTTGCTCATAGCTCTGGTGTGTAAGAATCTTACCCAATAAGGTGTACATCTTGTGCAAAAAGTAATTCCTGCAATCAGATTCATTTTACATTTTACAGAATGTTCATTTTCTCCACTCCCAATCAGTTACTTATTATACCATCTTGTTTTTTTAGGTTCAGCAGTGTCCATATTGCAACTACAGCAGTAAAGACGCCAACCGTATGCAGCTCCATGTGATGTCCCAGCATTCCATGCAGCCAGTGATTCGCTGTCCACTGTGCCAGGATGTCCTGAGCAACAAGATTCACCTCCAGCTGCATCTCACCCACCTTCACAGTGTGGCTCCTGACTGCGTGGAAAAGCTGATTATGACTGTATGTAGAAGTAATGATTACAAAGATTTGTGTGTGTTTGTGTGTGTGTGTGTGTGTGTGTGTGTGTGTTTGACTGTGTTTTGTTAATTATTTTAAAAAGAAAAGAGATTTCAAAAGTCACTTAAAAATGTCAGTTAAAATGTTTGTGAAGTGTTTGTAGACATCTAGAAAATGCCTATTTTACTTCGGTAGTACACATCTTGAGAAGTGAACATGCAATGAAAAACGTCCAGTTCTTCCTCTTGTCTATTGTCTAAATACATTGCATGCATTAATTGTACTCCTTTGAGTCACTACCATAACCTTGATTGTTGTTGTCCACTTAAGAGAGCAAATTCTATTTTTTGAATAAGATTTATTTTAAAGGCAAGAAGGAAAATTGAAACACTTCTTCAACATTTGCAAGTATTGGAGATAGAATCTTCAATCTTATATCATTATTTACAAATGCATATAATAATGAAGACATTTCTTTGGTCTTGATAGGTTGTCGGACCTGACAAGGCAACACCAAATAATATAATGCATCCCCAAACTGGACAAGACAAAGGTGTATCTTCAATGGATTCCTCTACCTCTCTTACTGATGGGTCGGGAAAATCTCAAGGTGAGCAGAATTTGGCTCTTAAATTGTTTTTTTTCTGTCATAAATTTCTCGTCCAAGTGATGATAGAATTTAACTTCCATATATAAATTGATGCATGTATAATTGTTTAGTTGATTGTCACTTATAAGAAAAATATGATAAGTAGATGATGCAATGTATTGTACTTCAAATTGCATTTTCTACTTATAGGAAACATCTCAAAGGATGAGCTGGCCAGTCAAGATAAGAATGAATTAGATCAGCAGGGTGAGGAACTCAAGCCCCCAAAGGAGGCCGCAGAGGCCCCAGGCTGGAAGAGAGCCAGTGGATTAGGACATGATAGCAAGTCTCCTGATACCCTACAGGACCATCTCAGTGAGCTCCAAAGGCTCCAGCAGCAACAACAACAGCTCTCAGTATCTGATCGTCATGTCTACAAATATCGTTGCAACCATTGCAGCCTGGCCTTCAAGACAATGCAGAAGCTTCAGATACATTCCCAGTACCATGCCATCAGAGCAGCCACTATGTGCAGCCTTTGCCAGCGCAGCTTCAGGACATTCCTGGCCCTCAGGAAGCATTTGGAAAATGGACACCCTGAACTTAGTGAAGCTGAGGTGCAGCAACTCATAGGAAATCTGCCACTGAATGGAGATATCACTGAGAGTGAGGCCAGGGCCTTGGAGGAAGCTCAGGCCTTTGAGCATGACTTGGACAAAGATGATGAAATGGACCAGGAAGAGAAGCCCAGTCCTACCGGAAGCGACAGTAGCTCTCTGCTAGATGACATGGGAGCAGAACCAAAACGGACCCTACCATTTAGAAAAGGGCCCAACTTTACAATGGAGAAATTTTTGGATCCTTCTCGGCCTTACAAGTGTACAGTATGTAAGGAGTCCTTCACTCAGAAGAACATCCTACTAGTCCACTATAATTCAGTCTCCCACCTGCATAAGTTGAAGAAGGTTCTTCAAGAGGCGTCTAGCCCAGTTCCACAAGAGACAAGCAACAGCATTGATAACAAACCATTCAAATGCAATATTTGCAATGTTGCCTATAGCCAAAGCTCTACACTTGAAATTCATATGAGGTCAGTACTCCACCAGACCAAAGCCAGAACAGCCAAAACTGAAATGAGCAGCAGCAGCAGCAGTATCACTAGCACCAGTGGTCCAGTTCCTGCAAAAAGCCCTGCCCCAAGCACACAAGGGAACAGCAGCAACTTAGACACTGCTAGAAGTGGAACACCCTCTGCTAACAAAGAAAACATAGTGGAATCCAAAGAATCTAACAGCAGTAACAACATAAAACCAACAACAACTACTGACCAGGTTTCAGCACAGTCAAGCAGCCACCAGTCAGCGCAGTCCTCAGCCCAACTGCAAATGCAGCTTCAACATGAACTCCAGCAACAGGCTGCCTTTTTCCAGCCTCAGTTTCTTAATCCAGCTTTCTTCCCCCATTTTCCAATGACACCAGAAGCACTGCTGCAATTTCAACAGCCACAGTTCCTTTTCCCTTTCTACATCCCAGGAGCTGAGTTCAATCTTAGTCCAGAACTTGCGCTGCACTCAGCAGCAGCTTTTGGAATGCCTGGCCTTACTGGATCGTTCCTAGAGGACTTGAAGCAGCAGATGCAACAGCAACACCAGCTGCAGCAGGCTCAGGCCCAGCAACAGGCTCAGCATCAACAACAGCAGCAGCAAGCCTCTCAGGCACAGTTTCAAATTCAGCAACAGAAACACCAGCAATTGCAGAACCACAAATCCAAAATGGAGTCCAGCAATGTGTCTGTTTCAGAAATTCAGATGACAAGAGAGGCAGAGGACCAACTAGAAAATCAAGAAAACAGAGCAAAGATGGAAAATGCAGCACTTGCACTAAGTGATGGTGGAAAAGACAACAAAGACCCTAGAAAATCTAAGTTCTCAGAGCCATTGATTCCTCCTCCACGTATTGTGTCAGGAGCAAGGGGAAATGCAGCCAAAGCACTACTGGAGAACTTTGGATTTGAACTGGTCATTCAATACAATGAAAACAGACAGAAAAACCAAAAGAAAAACAAAGAAGGAGTTGAACAAGTGGAAATGAACACTGATAAGCTTGAGTGTGGGATGTGTGGTAAACTCTTCTCCAATATGCTTATTCTCAAAAGCCACCAGGAACATGTGCACAGTCACTTTTTCCCATATGTGGAGCTGGAAAAGTTTGCCCAGCAGTACAGAGAGGCCTATGACAAACTCTATCCAATAAACCCTGCTTCACCTGAGACTCCACCCCCACCCCCACCCCCACCTCCTCCTCCGCCACCTCCTACTCCATCTCCAGTAACAGCTTCTCAGCCTCCTTCTACATCAATGACCAAGCCCCAAACCCCAGTACCCTCACCAGTTTCTGTCCCCAATATGGCCCAACAACAACAGTCTCACCAGACACCACCACCCCAGCCACCACCCCCTCCTCCACCACCTACTGCCCCTGTTGCACCGCAACAAGTGCAGCTCCCTGTTCCTATGGATTTGCCCATGTTTCCACCTCTGATGATGCAGTCTGTCCAGCACCCAGGCCTGACCCATCAGCTTGCCCTCCAGCTGCCCACTATGGACTCTCTCTCCTCAGACCTTACACAGCTCTGCCAGCAACAATTGGGTCTTGATCCAAACTTCCTCCGCCAATCCCAGTTCAAGCGACCACGCACCCGTATCACAGATGACCAGCTTAAGATCCTCCGTGCCAACTTCGATATCAATAATTCCCCCAATGAAGAGCAAATTCAGGAGATGTCAGAGAAGTCTGGATTGCCCCAAAAAGTCATAAAGCACTGGTTCCGTAACACTCTCTTTAAAGAAAGACAGCGGAGTAAAGACTCTCCCTACAATTTTAATATTCCTCCCATTACTACATTGGAAGATATTCGAATGGAGCCCCAGCTCAATGCACATGAATACTACAGAACTGACGCAACCTTCAACAAGAGGTCATCCAGGACCAGATTCACTGATTACCAGTTGAGGGTACTTCAAGATTTCTTCGACACTAATGCCTATCCAAAGGATGATGAGATTGAGCAACTTTCCACTGTGCTCAATCTACCTTCCCGGGTCATTGTGGTGTGGTTCCAGAATGCCCGGCAGAAAGCTCGCAAGAGTTATGAAAACCAGGCTGATTCTAAAGATAATGAGAAAAAAGAGCTGACCAATGAGCGATACATCAGAACAAGCAACATGCAGTACCAGTGTAAAAAGTGCAACATTGTGTTCCCACGCATTTTTGACCTTATCACTCACCAGAAAAAACTGTGTTACAAGGATGAAGATGAGGAAGGTAGTGAGGAAACGTATGAGGAATACATAGATTATGGTGAGCAAGTTCCAGTTAAGACTTCGCAGGTACCTTTTGAGCAACCCAAACAGTCTCATAGAACTGCCTGCAGTTCTGGCACAAGCTCCCCTGTGATGTCCTCTCCTCGTGCCAGCATAGGGAAAACGTCCCCCAAACCGGACATTTCCCCTGAAACTGAAGCTAAACAAACTGAGACTGCATCATCGCCTGTGATAAAGTCACTTCCAGAACCAAGACCATCAAAGGCATGCACACCTCAGCCACCTCCTCAGAAAACTCCTCAGCCACAAATGTCAAGACCCCACTCCCAGCCACAGGCAGCTGCAGTGCCCTCAAGTCCACTCTCCCTGGCCCTTTCCTCACTTACAAACAGCCTCCCCCACCAGATGCTTCAATACCAGTGTGACCAGTGTAAGATTGCATTCCCCACTGTCGAGCTATGGCAGGAGCATCAGCACATGCATTTCTTGGCTGCCCAAAACCAATTCCTTCACTCTCAGTTCCTTGAAAGACCCATTGATATGCCCTATATGATATTTGACCCAAATAACCCCCTAATGGCTAGTCAGCTGTTATCTGGAGGCCTCTCCCAAATTCCCTCTCAGGGTAGCTCTGGTTTGACCTCTGCTGCAGGCTCTGGGGGAATGAAGAGAAAACTGGACGACAAGGACGAAAGTGCTAACGATAAAGATGGTGGAAACAGTAGTGAAGAACAGCACAGAGATAAACGTTTGAGAACCACCATCACACCAGAACAGCTGGAGGTTCTCTATGACAAATACCTACTCGACTCTAACCCAACAAGGAAGATGTTGGACCACATTGCACGAGAGGTTGGCTTGAAAAAGAGAGTTGTGCAAGTTTGGTTCCAAAACACTCGTGCGAGAGAGAGAAAGGGGCAGTTTAGGGCTATAGGGCCCTCCCAGTCCCACAAAAAATGTCCCTTTTGCAGAGCACTGTTCAAGGCTAAATCTGCTCTAGATAGCCACATACGATCTAGACACTGGCATGACGCTAAGCAGGCAGGCTTTAGCTTGCCACCAAGCCCAATGATGAATCAAGACAATGAAAGAGGTGAAAGCCCAAATAAGTATCATTTCTTTGACTACCCACAGCTGCCTACCAAGACTGAGCCAAATGAGTATGAGCTGCCTACTGCCTCCTCAACTCCAGTCAAACCATCTGAGGTAAAAAACTTCTTAAGCCCTTCATCCTTAAAAGCTGAAAACTGTGATGAAATTGAAGGGCCCAATGTAAATTCAGCAGAAGTCTCATCTTATGATTGCAATAGGATGGACTTTGATGAGACATCTTCTATTAATACAGCCATTAGTGATGCTACAACTGGAGATGAGGGTAATAACAATGAGGTTGAGAGCCTTACAGCCAATGGAGGGGACAAGCTGAGTGACAAGAGTGGCCTGGCAACAAATTCTGATGGTGGCAATGATAGGTTCCATTACAGCATGGTGAGCCCTTCCCTCAGCTTCTCTGGAAGGGAATATGACTATTACTTTAGCTCCAGAGATGATGATATGGATGACTTCAATGACAGGAGTGAATCATCAAGCCTAGCTGATCCGAGTTCCCCTAGTCCCTTTGGGGCAGGTAACCCCTTCAACAAGTCCGGAAAAGGCAGCAATTCCGGGGAAAGGCCAGGCCACAAACGATTCAGGACCCAGATGAGTAACCTGCAACTTAAAGTTCTCAAAGCCTGTTTCAGTGACTACCGCACTCCTACAATGCAAGAGTGTGAGATGCTAGGCAGTGAGATTGGACTCCCCAAGCGTGTTGTCCAGGTGTGGTTCCAGAATGCCCGAGCTAAAGAAAAGAAATTCAAGATTAACATTGGAAAGCCATTCATGATAAGTCATGGCTCACCGGACGGGCCCAGGCCTCACTGTACATTGTGTGGTGTGAAGTACACGGCCCGTATGTCCATCCGAGATCACATCTTCTCCAAGCAGCACATCGCCAAAGTGCAAGAAACCCTGGGAAACCAGGTAGATAGAGAAAAGGACTACCTAGCACCAACCACTGTCCGTCAACTGATGGCACAGCAGGAGCTGGATCGAATGAAGAAAGCTGGTGAGGGACTCGGCCTGCCTGGCCAGCAGCAACAGACTGCAGCGGACAACAATAATGCACTTCATGGCCTCAGTCTACCCTCAGGCTACCCAGGGTTGTCTGGCCTTCCGCCAGTGTTACTTCCTGGGGTCAACGGGCCATCGTCACTTCCTGTTTTCCCACCCAACACACCTGGTGAGTTAGTATGACGAACAGTTTAAAAAAAAAAAAAAAAGTTAAAAACACTAGAAGCTTAATGAACTGAGCTTTATCATGCACTATTTTATTCTACTATTCTACTGTTTTTTCTGTATCACAGTGCTGTTGGTCAAAAAGTCTTATTTTTTAAAACTATTTTAAAATGAAAAATGGTGGGAGTTAGTGCATGCATTATGTCATCATCAGAGTTGAACTGCTAATTGATAATTCAGAGATTTTTTACAACAAATGTATCTATATCATGGCTTTTGTTTGTGTTGTTTGTTTTCCCCCTTATTGTAGGTTTGGTATATTTATATTAAAGTATATATTGGCAGATTGAAATTTTCATAAAGCGCATGTGACAGTTTTGATCCATAACAAAATCTTATCAGCCAGTGACAAGCATCTTTAGCTTGTTTTACAAACAAATTTCAGTAGTGATTTGGGGTTGAATATTTAAATATTGAATATTTCCATATTTATATACCACTGTATTTCAGCTTTAGCGTCTCCCGGTGCTGGCATGCTTGGGTTCCCTACACCAGCCACCCCCTCTCCTGCCATGTCTCTCAGCACTACCCCAACCAAGACTCTTCTGCAGACTCCTCCTCCTCCTCCTCCACCTCCTCTTCCTCCTCCTGTTCCCTCCACACCTTTGGCAGCAGTAAATCATACAGAGCAGCAAGGTAAAGACTCAGAGCGAGACAGCGGCAAGAAACCAGGAGACAGGCCACCGCAGATGAAGGTGAAGGACAGAGAGAACGTGAGCGGCTCACGCCCTGAGACCCCCAGCATGGCCAAGAAAAGGGAGAAACAAGCTCCAGGGAAATCAGGAAGCGAGACTCAACTTGACGCCACACAGCTTCAGGCTCTTCAGAATGCTCTTGCCTCAAGTGACCCCAGCTCTTTCTTCGGGGGGCAGTTCTTGCCCTACTTTCTACCTGGATTTCCCAACTGCTTTTCTCCCCAGCTTCCTAGAGGGGTCCAAACAGGGGGCTATTTCCCACCACTGTGTGGAATGGAGAACCTATTTCCATATGGCCCAGCAGCAGTCCCACAAGCTGCCATGGCTGCTGGTCTCTCCCAGACCGCCCTCCTGCAACAGTACCAGCAGTACCAGCAGTCCCTCCAGGATTCACTGCAGAAGCAACAACAACAACAGCAGAAACAGCTTGAGCAACAGCAGAAACAACAACTGAAGCAGCAACAGAAACCAACCCCTGTGAAGACACCCCAGAGCATACAGAGCACCACCACCAACTCTTTCAAACCAAAAGAAGCTATACACGCTAAGGATAACACCAACAAAGGTTCTTCAAAAGAAAGCACAAAAGAAGAACCGAAAACAGATACCAAAAGTACCATGGATTTTCCAGACGCTTTTATTGTACCGTCCGTCAAGCATGAGTTTATATGCAGGAAGTGCCAGATGATTTTTGCTGACGAAGATTCTGTGGTGCGTCATCAGAAGTCCTTCTGTTACTTAGGACATCCTTTTACTGACCCGCAAGAGACAGTGCTTCGAAAGGCAGTGAGCAACTACACTTGTGTTGCCTGCAATGTGGTTGTTAACGGGAATGAAGCACTTGGCCAACACCTTCAGTCGAGCTTGCACAAAGAGAAAACAATCAAACAAGCAATGAGAAATGCCAAAGAGCATACTAGATTATTACCTCACTCTGTCTGCTCCCCTACTCCTAACACCACATCTACCTCGCAGTCTGCAGCTTCTTCTAATAACACCTTTCCTCATCTCTCTCACTTGTCCATGAAGTCCTGGCCAAATGTCCTGTTCCAGGCCGCCACAGCCCGGAAAGCTGCTTCCTCCTCCCCGTCTGCCTCTCCTCCTCCCCCCCTCTCCTCACCTTCAACGGTTACCTCAACTTCCTGCAGCACCTCAGGGGTTCCAACCTCACTACCCACCGAGAGTTGTTCAGATGAGTCTGACAATGAGCTAAGCCAGAAGCTGGATGACTTAGATAACGCGTTGGAAGTCAAGGCTAAGTCGGCCTCTGGCCTAGACGCGAGCTTCAGTAGTATCAGAATGGATATGTTCAGTGTGTAGGAGTGACAAAAGGATCCCTTGCTTAAAGAAAAAATAAGACTTTTAAAACTGCAGTTCCAAAGTTTCTCTTAACCCAAAAAAATTACAGTACCAAATGATTGACTCAGGATTGTTTTTCCCATATTGATATGCTGGCAAGATATTGATTGATTTTTGTTATGGACAGAACTGTTGCAGATGCTTGACTGAGCTTATATTGTATACAAAAACATGGAGTAGGAAAAAAAATCCCACAGGCTCCCTTGGGGGGGCTTGTTTCAAGCCAAAAACTCTCACGATAGCAAATTGCACCTCAGCTGGATTGTTTTCCAAATGCTAGCATGTACTGTATGGGATGACGATCCAGAACCCTCAAAGAGAATATCTCTTAGTTTAGATAGGTGTAATTCAGTAGCTTTAAATTCTCAGGTCAGAACATAACATTTCTCATTTGTTAAAGCAGCAACAAGCCTGGGTACACTTGGCTTATAACCAAAACATGTCAAGCTTTATCTGACGCATTTCCTTGATGTGTATAGAGTACCAAGAGACAATATTACTGTTACAGTGGACGATGTGCATATCCTTTTAGTTTTGCCCTACAAAGACAGTATGGTTTTGCCACTGAGGGAATTTAGAATGGTGAAGTAAATGTGTATGATGCCCCTGTGTTTTGCCAGTTTGTATTACAACAAGCTGTATCTATTTCCCACCCCCTTTTTTCTTGTAGTATATACTAATCTGTGCCAACTCTTACCTTCTCACTTTTACCTCTGCTCACACCCTTTTCTGAAGAGGTAATAACTCTAGTTTTGATAGACTCTCTCGGATTATGTGAATATAACATTTTTCATTTGTGAATTGCTGTACTGTTACGGTACTTGCTTGTGTCTGGACTATAGTGCACTTATTTTGTTTTTATTTGTCTTTTTATTATTTGAGTAGGCCATTTGTTAATTTAATAGATTTTTTTCTGTTTGTATGTATGTCTGTGTTTTAATTATTATTTGTGTCTATTGCAGCAGCATATTGGTCCGTATTTGTTACAGGATTGATGCCTAACAATCTAGAGACCTATTTAACAATTGGTGCATCCATGAAAGCAGTACTGTATACTTGAAACTGTTAAGGTACAAGTTGGTCACAATGTTAAAAAAAAAGGTATGATCATTTGCTATACGTTTGCAAATATGCTGCTTTAAATGGGGGACAACAGCATTTTTGTTGTATATTAAAAACATGTTCATGTACTTGTAGGACTTAAAACAGTGTTACACCTATACGCAGCCATTTAGTGCATAGGTTGACGTCCTCCCAACAATTCTCTGGGCACTTCTGATCTACAGTTAAAGTCAATATTTTAATTTTTCCACATTTAGTGATATCAACATTGCAAAGTATTACCTTACAAAGTTTTGCTGCTACTGTGTAATGTTATTTTGCTTGCCATCAATTCTCTCAACTTTCTACCAGACAAAATACTGATCCATTAATTGCTTTGCTTTGCTATTTTTATTTTATATTATTTTCTTATTTTGCTGTGGAACTAAGAATGTGAAAGCTGTCAAAGGGTGTTCAATTTTTTAAGAATCACTTTCTTGTTTGGTTATTGAAACCAACGTGATTCATTCCAAAGTAACAGAAGGCTATTTGTATGAAAGAAAAAGGCTTGTGAACAAAGAAAGCTAAGCTGTTGTACATATTCGTAGTTGGCTGTGCATGGTACAAATTTATTAATATGAAGAAATGCAAAAATGTATTGCTTTTGGTATTTCCTATTCTGAGATGAGCAAGTAGCATGTAATGCAACTGTTTGACAGGTTAAATCAAATCATGCTTAGTTATTGTTTCAAACAATGAAATCAAGTAACATTTCCTCTCCTGTTTTATTATTGTAATGGTGTTTTTTTTTTCAAAGTTTTAAAGCAAACTCTCAGTTTTTCATTTTCTGCGTGAGCTTTTTAATTGTCATAATTTTGATTTTTAGTATTTTAACATTTACTTAAATCCTGAAGACACTTTTCGATTGTGTTTCACAAGAGACATCCTGGCCTCCCAAGGTGCAATTCTGCCATTGTACAAACATGAGCGACTGTCCGGATTCCAAAGGCTTTCACAACTCTGGCTTTTTGCCTTTCCCAACTCTGTGGCTCAGCATTATAAGACTGAACTGTCAGCTAGCATCATGTGCTAAGATGTTAGCATCAGACAGGACGCTTTCCACACCAAGGACTGGTAAAAGCTAACAAACCAACAAAAAGGATGGTCCAACAATATAACTGTACATAGATATTGCAACTGCACAGCAGCCAAAAAGAAAAAAAAAGAACTTTTTAAAAAAAAATGGATGGATTGTGTCATGTTTATGGGGACAGCCTTCAAAAGGTTGAAATTGGAATTGTTCTTCTGGATGTCAAAGGGATTTTCATGGCGCAATCATATCCTACACAATATGTACTCTTCAACATCTGGGTTACATAGGAAATGCACCCTGAGGTTTTAATAAGAAGAAGCCCCTATGGCTAAAACTTTAAATAAACTAAACCAAAAATGTTATTGATGTTTTATATATAGAGAGTAGTCGCATTAGTTTTTGTTACTGTACTGTTTGAGGTCTCAACTGTACCGTATCACGGTAATAACATGGTTTTGAAACCTTTTTTTTATTTTGTCACAGACCTGTTGTCATAGTTGAAATGACGTTTATTGTAGATGGTATTTGAACAACTTCTGGAAATAGTTCATCAAGTATGTTTGTTGCTCATTGTTGTGATACATTAAAAACTGTATCTGCAAACCAGCTTGTTCTCATGAACTATTATTTTTTTCCTTTTCACTGTTCTAATCATGTTATCATGACGGTTGATTCATTTGTAATTTGACAGTAATTTGACAGTTATTTAGAATACACAAGTGTTTTAACTAGTACACGTAACACAAGTTTTATTAGTGCAATGGAATTTTTTTTAAACGTACTTTCCATATTACACTTTACATTTAGGCACGTCTTTTTCCAAAACTTTCACTATGTCATACTTTTAACAAAATATGTATTGTATCAACATCCCTCTAATAATTGTCATTCCAAAGCATATAATGGGTATTTCCTATCGTTATGCTATTTGTGGTAATCTGACTCAAAGCAGATGCAGGGGATTATGTTTGGAAGTGTCTGCTAATCTGGATCTGATCAGGTGCAACTCTAGAACCATTCCAAATAAAAGTGGGATATGACCACAATAAAAAAACAAGACCACGGTTAAACAGACGCACAGCCACAACAGAGAGCAAAAAACATCTGTTTTTTATATCTTAGATTGGTGATCCTGTATGTATTTATATATATATATATATATATATATATATATATATATATATGGATGGATGGATAGAAATTGTGTTTTTTGCTGCAGACTATATGCTGCTTTTAAAATTCTATTAAGAAGCATACTGCACGTCAGTATGAGACATTAGGGTGACATTTTACATCTGAGGTCAACAGATGCTGTCACATTAAAAATTGCACCTGAGGAAAACCTCAACACAATACATCACAGCCTGCCAGCGAGACGTGTCCGCCACCAGTGTCATGGTCACGGAGATAGCCGACATTCACAAGTCGTTAAATCCACCTAATGAAATTTCACAAGGGCAGCAAAAAATGAAGGGGAAGATGAGGATCTTTTCACTCTGGCAGAATCGGTTGTGGCCTTTATTGTTTCGCTCAACACACTTCAGTGTGCAGTGAAACGGCCGCGACATGTAAAAGCCTCAAAAACAGCTTTTTTCTCCCCCCCCTTCTGACTTCACCCCTCGCCCTTGACGAATGTGCTCGGCTCACAGGGTGCAACTGTTTTGCTGAATGGCCCTTTCCTGTTGCCCACCCTTTAAGCGAAGGCGGTTGCCGAGGTAGGGCTCCCCCCGCCATATTATGGGATTGAATTGCGTTTGACCTTTGTGGAGAACAATGGCTGAAGGCCTTTCATTTTTCTGGCCTTCACAGCACCTAGAAGAAGGACCTCTTTACTCTGCGTTTTCACTGTGGTCTGCCAGTAATTCACAAGCAGGATGACAGGGTGATCTATGCACAGTAAATGTGTGCAAGTGTGTGTTTGCGTACACCCGGGGGTATACAAAAGTGTATTGTTTGCTAGTTCTGACTCGTATCTACTGAAATTGCTGTTTATAGGTCAAACAAAATATAAAACCTGAAAAGAGATCCATTTTGATGTGACTGTATTTTGGGGGCCACCCAATCTTGCTACCTAGCTGCACTGTCCTAGAATAAAAAGGCCCTCTGAAGAGAGAAGTTCATAGTAGTTCAGGCACAGCTTTGCTAAAGAGGCCGCAACAGTGAGCGGTCTTGCCCTGAATACACGATAAAAGGTTTACTGTAAATTTTAAATGGCGTTTTCTGCAACCCATACATCACTCATGACCATTGGGTTCCACCCTCACTGCACAGTGCGCCCTTCTAGCCACAGCTTTCCAGATGATACAGTACAGAGGCTGCGGTTCAGGCAGATCTGCCTTTGAATAGCCTGCAGCCAATGGATTTTCTCTGGATAATACAATGTTTGGGACAGAGAGGCAGGGATTAGTCCAGACGGATACATCCACCACCCCCCACATGCCCAATCTAATTAGACTGGAATCAGTTTAAGATGAAAGCAAGCCCTAGCATCACCGCACTAAATACTGGAATTAGTATTCCCCGCATGGGAATTTAATGACGGAGACTGAAAATCCAATCACATTCACTCCCAGTTTAGCCCCTTATGCATTGGGCCTGGACAATGACGAAACGAAAGAACAACAACAATGATTTGTCTGTCAATAGATATTGACCAACATCACATCTGAGGCCACTTATGTATTGGCGTTGCTATGTTGTCATCATTTAACGACGATAAACAGCTTATAATCAGTTTCTGATATGAACCTTTGTCACATTCTGACTCTTCTAGCGGCCATAACTAAATCAAAAACAGAAACTGAGGAGGACATAGCATGCTTTAGGACAAACACACCCATAGTCTTTGTTACTTTGTTTTGGTTTATTTACAATACGTTAATTTATAAGTTCATCTATGGAATTCATATCATTAGTAATTAGTACATATTCAATGCCACTATATTGTGTTTTTAGCCCAACAAAAAAGTTAACAGGGAGCAGTGAAGTAAGTTATTAATCAGCTTATTTCATTAGTTTCTATTATCTTACAGACTTTGAGATCCCATTTGCTGATAAAACAGAGCACATTTTGCAGCACATATTTATATGAAAACCTCACAGTCTCTTGACTTTTTCTTGCCCTTATTATTATTATTTCTCAACCTAAGTTTATGCCATCAAGGGAACTCTATTTTAAAACCACTAAAATGTAAGCCATATTTCAGCTTCAAGTTGGTGATTAACGGCGCAGACCGGAAATAACTCCTGCACCTGTGTTCCATCCAGACACACAATATCTCCTACACCTGCGATTCATCCACCAAAGCATTACACCTGAGAAATCAGGAAACCATTGTCCCCCGTGCACAAATACTCAACATGAAATCTTGTTATTTATTGCTGGCTGTTTTTGGGGGTATGCACCAAAGCAGAACCTGTTGTTTTTCTGCTAACAGGTGTAATGCAACTTTTCGACTCATCTTACAACTTATTCTGCAAAACATTTCTAATTTTTGCCTCCCGGAGGAAACTCAGTGTGCTTTTTTTAGTAAATAAGGAGATAAATATTGTTTGTGCAGTTGGCAGCGCTGCATCAGTGGGGAAGAGGACACAACAATAGGCAACCAAAAGGCCCAATTCTTGTAGTGATGCATCCTTTAACATGTGAAGTAAACATTTACAGCATTTTCTCTGGATTTACTCTCGCATCAACAAAGGCCACTCACAAACGTACATATGAAAAACGCAATCTAATCTTTTTTCTTTATATATTTTTTATTTTGGCCTGCTTTTAGTGTTTGCTGCTGCAATACCTAGTTCTTGAGCTACAAAGGGAAAAAGGACGCTAAGGAAAATGGATGGGGCAGGAGTATACCTGTGTTATCATTGCATTGGTGATGAAGGATACAATCACTGCTGGCATTTCTACAAGACACACAGCCAACTAACACATATTTTAAAGTGAAAGAGAAGGAGGAGGAGGTGTGAGGAAGAAAGAGAGGCAGGCCCAAGAGAAAAAAAGAAAAAAAGACGCAGACAGACAGGCCAACAGGCTGACAGAGACCGAGCGTCAGGGACAGAGAGAAACAGAGAAAGAAAGAAAGGAAGCGGGGTGATATAGACAGCAAAATGAGCAAGTGATACAAGTGAAGTGAGGGTGAGAGCAGGAGAGAAAGAAAAAGGAGGGGCGACCTGAGAGAAATCAAACATGGGCTCCGTGCAACAGAGGTACGTCGGCAAACGAGCATGTTATGGCAGCCCGCTGGGACTTCCCCGGCAGATCGTTTGTGCTGTTTCCCAATCTGTTCTGAGGAGCGGCACAGCCCCACATGGGGATGTGTGAAGGCGTCAAGATGGGATTGCTTAAGACAGATGAAACAAGGTGTTTTTTGATGCCATCTGGAGCGGACAAAAGCCTGATTTCCTGTTTTGCCTGTGACACAAAGGGTGCTATGTAGTTTGCAGAACAGTTCAAGGCATTTTGTTGTCAGGGCTGTAAATAACTAAACAAATGAGAGGTGAAGTTACGGAGGTTCTGGATCCACATGCCAAAAACTGAAAAATACGTTCTCTCATGTTTTTTGGCACGTCTGTAACTAACAATCAATATTACAGTTCTCTCATGACTTTCTTACATATTTTCCTTCAGTGTGAAAACAGCATGTAAAATAAATATCCTGGCGCGCACCCATTTAACTCTGGACAGCCACAGTTTTCTTTGCATTCGCTGGACCCCTGAAACAATACCATAGTAACAGAGATCAAAGTGTCAAGCTTCATAATATTGCTTTACATTTTAAAGGGCGTTGAGCAGCAAGGCTAAGGTTTTTACAAGGCACGCTGTGTCGTTGGGGAAATAAGGGAGCAATGGAGGAGGGAATGAAGGAATTTTAGGGGGTGATGGGATATGTCTCACTCTTTGTTCACGTACACACACACACACACACACACACACACACACTCTCAAACTGAAATCATACCATGTGCAGCGGAAGAGCAGGCGGTGAGGAAATAGACGCTAAATATAAAGTGACATGCTGCATTCCCCAGGTCATTCACAGGCCCTGCACCAAATCACAATGCTCCACAACTTGTCGTTTATCACACACACAAGCCCGAGTCTCGCAAAGAAAATGATAAGGCAGCCAAATAAGCATGCCTTGTAATTCATAGAATCACTAATGAAGGGATGAGGAGATGCATTGACATCAAATTGGTTCATTCTTAGCGTCCTCTTTGTGTATCAACTCAGCATCCTGGCAGGAACATTTGTAACAAAAAGCTTTTTTAATGTTTAAATGAAAATTTTAATGAGGCCCAGTATTGCTTTTCTTTTGGAGTCTTTAAGAGCCCTCTAAATCATTAAAACTTGCTCCGTCTTTGATTTCAAGGTCATTTGAAGAAATAAGGCAGCCGTAAGTGGCCCTCGGACCAAAAGTGGCCTATATGCCAAAGACCGCAAATGAATGTAGCCTAATGCTTTTTAATTTGCATTCATCTTGAAAACACAGAAGAGCCATCTCTAAGTTATAATAGGCTGAGATGGCAGTTGGAGCCCCTCTAGTCATTAGTAGCAATGCAGCTCCTCTAAAATGAAGGCCTTTCTCATTTTGTTTTAACTTAAACCCATTACTACAAAGATACATTAGCCCGCTGTTTGTCTGCATACAATATTTCCGTCTGGCTATGTCTGTGCCTGCCCACATATGTTCACATAAATTGCATGAATTCACCTCCTTTTCCTGCAACACGGCTATTCAGCAAACACATGCATGAAAAACAAAAGATTCCAGAAAAGACGTGCATTGTTTGTTTAATCACGTGTTATGAGATGACTCTGTAATTATGTTGTCATCTGCCCGCTTCAACACGCAAAAACTGGGCCGCCACAGCATGCCTTGCTCCTTGCTCCTTGTTCCACACTTTAACGGGTCAAAAGGAAAAAAACATTTTTTTTCTTCCATTCTCATCTTTATTTATTCTCATTTTCACTGTGTAGAGACCGAAACTGTGAAGCAGCCACATAAAGCCTGTTTGTCAGGCACTGTGTGTCAACTCTTAGTGCATATGAGTAAAGGGAAACAGATGAACGTTTTTTTAACGTACTGTATTCAACTGATGAGACAGCAAATAACAGCGTGTCCCATCAAACACTGCAATGTGGGTCTTTCTTATTTTCTTTTATTCCCCCCACCCTTCCCTTTCAACTTTGCCTTATGTTTCCTTCTCTTCTCTGTTCAATTTTCTTACCATTCTTTTGCCTCTTTCTTTATCTTCCTCTATTCTGTGTATGTGTGTCTTTCTCTCTCTCATTCTCTCTCTCTCTCTCTCTCTCTCTCTGCGAGGATAGGTGGTGTGTGTCTGTGAAAAAAAACTGAACATCTCCAGTGAAATTGGTTTTCTGTGGAGAAACTGATGGATCACTCTGTGTTCCTGACAGGAGTAGGGGATTGTTTATGCCATACGGACCAATACATGTTTACACACATACATACACACACATTCAGGGGTGAGAGAACAAGGGTGTTGTTTATGCGGAAGCAGAATTAATTTTCATGAGCTGTAGATTGCTGTTTATGGGAAAATACACTTTTAAACTGCAAGAGATGTAATCTAGATTGTAGCATTCCCAACAATGAATTATGGTTTTGGAGGCAACAGCTGCAGCAGCCTTCCTCTCACCCTCCATTTCCTCAGCACACACCTCACACACACACACACACACACACACACACACACACACACACACACACACACACACACACACACACACACACACACACACACACACACACACACACAGATTAGCAGCAAAATGTTACTGCTTTTAAAAAACAAATGACTTCATATGCCCAGCAAATCAGCCACATCTAACTGTAAACTAGTTAAAACAAATGCATTATTCCCATTTTCAGCCTGAACAGTGTTAGTATCATCTTTTCTTTAACACTAGCAACCTCTATTAGAAGAGGTGAGAAATGATTCCATTACCCGCAATCTCTCCTCCTCCTCTTCTTCCAAATACACACTTGTGTAGTACTACACACACACACTGTGAATGATGGAGGAGAAGCTTGCTTCCATTATTATTCCGGCATCCAAGGAAGCATTGGCTAACACACGCAAGCAAAAAGCTCTAAATTTCACACAACAGCGCATCAGATGCTTGCATTGCTTGGATCACGCACACACATTCGCATTCGCTATAAGACATCATCCGCATTCATTTGCATGCATTTACAGAACAAGACTTGCTAGAAAATGAAACAGGCCTCACTTTTTTTCTATTGTGCTACAACTCTCTCCGTGGACGTCCCAAAATGTTTTATATACTGCATCGGTTATGTCGTCCTCCACAGAGACACGATGCCCTTCAGCACAGATACACACATCAAACGCACCAAAGTATTGATTTCTTATAAATGTCACCCGAATGTCTTTAATAAAGATATACATCGAGGTGATTTTATTTATAAAAGTAATTACAAAACAAATCTTAAAAGCAGAAGAAACTATCCTACTTATTGGATACATTTTATATTTTAATTTGTTAGTTTTAAAACTAAATCTTGTGGATCCAAGCCACAGCCAACAAACAGTTTGTAGGTGTGAATAAACACTCAATAATTAATAAATAGGTTAATTAGTTTTATTATATTTTTGTTGTATTTAACTATGACCATTAAAAATTCTGTCCTGTCCAGTTCATGACATTAAAATATGTCCTTTCTGTCCAGTCTCAAGCTGTTTTCGCCTACTGAATCAGTATTGAATAAAGGACTCCAATGACAACAATTAGTAATGCTTTACATATAACTTCTTGTGCAGTCCGCTTTCATTAATGTGTGTTGGAAATAAGGTTTTATTCTGAGATTAAATTCATTCCCTGTCTTTTTTTTTTCCACCCCAGTTTTTATCAGCACTTTTGCAATAACTCGAGCGGAGATGGAGCAAATGTATTCCACCCATATGTATGAATGAATGAATGAATATGATTACCAAGTCTTGGACCCTCTCAAGGACAAAGTGCTGTGTTCTCCCTGCGTGTGCTGTTGACGGCCAGTGTCAGTGTGTGTGTTTGTATGTGTGTGTCTTTGTTTTTTTCTTGATGCATTTTAAAACCAATGTTCACCTTTGTCCGTATCTCAGTTTCGGGGGGAACGCACATAGCTTTGAATTTTGTGGATATATTTGATCTTTTCCAAGACTGTGTGTGTGTGCAAGTTGTGTCTTCATGTGCAATTAAAGGTTCACATATGTGTATGTATGTGCAGGATGTCCTCTAGGACTCTGTGCTGCTTGTTGTGGCGTGATGACAATCAACTTCCTCCTAGAGTGCACACACACACACACGCGCGCAAACACACACACACACACACACACACACACACACACACACACACACACACACACACACACACACACACACACACACACACACACACACACACACACACACACATCCTTCCCTGGTCTCCTCTCTCACCTCCTCAGTGACTGTCACATTCAAATGCAGCCGTTTGCAGGTGACGTACCCAGGAAATGCTGTCCTGTAATTGTGTCGCTCTGTCTTCCTGTGGTGAGGTAGCCGGTGGCTTGCCGACCGCCTGCCTGCGACACACCAGAATTACCAACTGAGGGGGGTGAAGGGAAGAGAGGGGGGGTACCATTAAAATGCAAAATCACCACTGCGGTGCAGTGCGGCGCCTAGCTCCCTCACTCTTTCTCCGAGGCAGCCATCTTATGATGGAACGAGTATGTGTCTGATGGTGTGTGAATGTGTGTCCGTTTTGAGCCTGTGCGTGTGTTTGTGTGCATCTATATGTCTGTGTGTTTGATAGAGTGTAGAGTCGAGCTGTAGCGAGGAACAGTGAGATGGCGTGCGGCTGGCAGGCGGGTTTGTGTGCTTGTGTGATTGTGGGTGTGTGTGTGTGTGTGCGGAGCAGAGGTGATAAATCAGAGCTAGGTAAAGGCTTTTTAATGCAGCGGACCCCTCTCCCAGCCTCCATCTTCTGTCAGGGCTCAGTAAAAGATGAGAGCCCCCTGGGGAACAGCACTAGCCTGCAGCATAGCAGGACTACGCCGCAGGTCACACACACACACACACATACATAAACACACACACACACACACACACACACACACACATACAAACACACACACACACACACACACACACACACTGGGGCCTGACGCATAGCCACTGACTAGGCCTTGTGAATGAGTGAATACATGAATAACTGAATCTATTGAATGCATGAATATATAAATAAAACTTTCCACAGGAGCCACGTTTATTGATGAACACCCAACAAATAAATGTGTTTTTCAAATGATTTCCAAATGAATTCCTAAATGATTTATGGCTGGTGATATTGCATTTATATCAGAGAAAATATTTTTCATAGAAAACAGAATGGATATTTGGTTCATTCCTGCCTGTGCTCCTAAGGTCAAACTGAGTCTTTGTTGATGATGTGCCTTGAATCTTGAAGCGGCCCCAAGTTTCAGGGGGCCGGATATGAAAAATATGTGGAATTTGCCAACATCTGACAATACTTAGTCGGCAATATATCTCCTGTCTGATAGAAAAATGTGTTCTGAATTGCAGATACGCTCACTTTTCTGGCATACCTTTTTAATTTGACTTTGAGGGGGAACACGCCGAGCTCCTAGATAGACAAGCAGAGATATGACTGCTGGATGTTGTGTAGGCCTTTGTGGATCGGGCAGAGAGGACTCCAGCAGCTTGGCGCAGACGACAAGCACAAACACTTGAGAACATAATACTTGACAATGAGCCCAGACTGTCAGTTAGGGGCCCTGCTGAGAAAAGTCTGACATGTTTTTGAGGAGGATCAAAACAAAGACTATGAAAATGCCAGAGAACTTATTCTTGATTAGAATTTCACAAAGATTCTGGGGCCTCAATTTATGTCTTTTTCAATATAAATTTGTAATATTAAATAACCTGGCATTTCTTCACAGAGGAGGGATTACACTTTCGCCAAACCACAAAGGCCTTAATCTTGAAGAACTGATGATTTAAAAAAAATGGTTTTATTTCAAGGATTTAGCTGGGAAAAAAAGACAGCATAATGCGAAACACAGGCTGCATTTTATGTCACACTATAAATGACCCGTCTCAAACAGGGTCAGTTACAGTATTCATATATATTAAGTTGGTGGGGTGCTACAGTAATATGAATGAATCATTTAGTTTACATGGTCCCAGTTTGAACAGTCCTCTCTAACCCTGTTCAGCTAAAGCACCAGTGAGAATGGGCTAAAACACCTCTGAAAGCATGTACTTAACGTCAACCAGAAATTAGGGAAGTACATTACATGAAGTGATAGCAGCTGATCATTTATTAAACAAGCAAAAAAAATATATAGAAAATACACCCATTGTAAGAAGCTTCCCTGCCCTGTCTTCTTGTTACTAGTTTGTATGGCTGTTTTTCTTGAGGTGGGCGTGACAGAGTGTCATCAGTAAAATGACAACACCTGCTGGGCTCCTCAGCAACACCTGGGCTGTGTGTCCCAGTGCTCTATTAAAACCCTCTTGAAGCTCAGTTGCTGGTTTGCACTCATACCTGAGACACCCATTTTGTTTTTGTTTGAAGTTCATGTTTGTTCTGTTGCAACCATACAACATTGCATTTACTAACTTTTCCACTGTTGCACCTACCATTACTGCTGGACTGATTGATTCCAAATGCCACTGTTCATTTTTTACGTTTTTCTTTCAAGTTGTTCTTTGAATTGATAAATAATTTGTTAATCGGCTTAGTTGCATTTACCTCTTTTGTCATGGCCATGCTGAGTGGTCCGCGGTGCCGTATACAGGCAGTATCAGAGTCTTTGAAAGCACCAACTCCACAGAGGAGGATTAGACCTCAGTACAACAGAACAACATCGTAATCAAAGTTTCTTTCTTTAGGGTACAACTCTGTGTTCCCTCAAGAATACATCAGCTCCGACAATGCGTATCTGTGCTCACAACTGTGTGTTTGTGTGTTTAGAGGCTGCAGTTCAGTTTGTACTGTACGCGGTGTCAAGACGAGAAGGTTAATGCGCATGTTTGTGTGTGTTTATTCATCTTTCTTGTGCATGTGTGTCTCTGTGCATCTGTTGGACTGAGCAGGTTAATGCTAGTTGACACATGCGGTTCACTGATCTCCTGGAGGACTCGATGACTCGCAGCAAAACCTTCACACACGGGTATCCATGGCAACCACAAAAATGATATTTCTTCCTTCCCCGGCAAGCCGGAGATTCCAAGATGCTGAAATGCACAAATACATTGTCATTACCCGGCAGCCTCATACTTAACAGGGTTAGGCTTTTTCTGCCTGCTGTTCTCATTGTTCAGTGTGTTGCCTACACATGTAATTTAGAAATTCCTCTTGTTACCTTTCCCCGAAACAAACTCCATATTACCTTTACATGCAGGGCTGATGCTTCTCTCTATATCAACGTGAGGCTGTGTTATTGAAAATTCTTTCTATCTGCGGCCGTGATTGTGTTTCTGTTTTACATTCTTTCATATTTTTGTTCTCAACTTGGTTATAGGATTTGGAATATTAGATTTAGTCAATGAATTGAAGAAATGGTTGTCAGATTGGCAAGACATTATCAAATATTAATGTCACTATACATGTGCTCCTGCTTGTATTTGGTTGCTTGTGAGGATTGAGGGCCTTGTAGTTGCATTGATTGGCATATGATGGGGAATAAAGCTTTGTTCCACTTCACTGTCTTCCTCTGCTGTTGCTGACAACTTTGGTTGATTGCACAATGATCAAAGCCCCACCCACCTCCCCCAAATAACAGCACATATTTATAGAAATAAGTTAATTGCCTGAGCTCCATCAATATAAAACTATATATCCATATACCATATTGTAAGTGCAAAAAAAAGCTACAAAGAAAAAAAGAGCCTTCATTATTTTTCGCATGGCTTCACATCTAATCTTTGCATCATAGAACTGGAGACAAAATAAATTCTGCTATTCCTCTGATGATAATTGTAATACCATTCATTAACAGTGGACATAATTTAAAATGGTGCAACTTAAAAAAAGTTTGTAAGAATAATGCTTTGATTATGCTTTTACACCAAACATCTTTCTCTTAAAAGGCATTATCTATATTGTACTAAAAGGTGCGCTTGTACCGGAGCCAAGCGCATGCCTCCTTCTTTCATCTCTTTGAGGGGAAATAGGAATAAGCACATTGTGTCCTGCACTACATTCCTGAACAAGCAGAGGTTCAATCACATTTGCAGAAGTTATCAAAACTTTCAAAGAGCTCAGATGGAGCCTTAAGCCACAGGAAATTCACTGGGACATCTGGAGGGATGTGTGCAGATTATTGCTCATTTAGTCTGTTCTAGACATCAGTAGGAAGAGGACTGAGATGGCTAAACACACAAGCAGACTAGAGGATGCACACACACACACACACACACACACACACACACACACACACACACACACACACACACACACACACACACACACACACACACACACACACACACACACACACACACAAACAGGCTTGGCTTTGGCAGATCTGACCCCAGGCCCACCACAACACACCTGTGTATAATCCCCCATGATGCCCTCTGGTCGTTTGTCCAATCCTCTCGCTACTGCTGTCCTGGCTCATCCAATCATAGGACAGGTCAGGTGAAGTTTGATTCAATCTCTTTAGCCCCGTGTTAGTGTAAGAGGATGTGAAATATACAATTCACTGCTGGCGCCGCTTTGGTGTTTTTATTACATGCAGCCTTAAATTCCTCACTTGCCCAGTAATTTTACAAAATTGTAATTTAATGTTCAGTCAGAGAATTGAAAAAAATATACAAAGGAAATATGTATAATGTAAAGTTATGATCAGACTTTTAGAATTGATGTAATAAAAATATCAGTTTGCAGTATATTTTAAAAAGCGGATTAGCAATATTATTTTAATATTAACTATTACTAATTACAGTATGAACACAGCTGTTGAAAATAACCATGTAACAAATTTAAAAAGGGTTATAAAGTTGGATAGATAAATACATAGATGCAGTATAACACGAGTTTATGAGTCTCCCCTCCACAACTGTGAGTGTCTGCAAGCATGCTGTCAGGGATATCTTTGTTTCTGATGTGGAGGAGGATACAGCCTACATTTAAACTTTTTCAAGTTATACAGTAGCATAACCTTTATCGACGTGTATCATAAGACGTGGGACTTTTCTACTGTATTTTCTTGATCTTTGTATTTGTTCTTCCAAACAGCACATATTGAGGTGGACATATAGATCCTATATAGATCCCAAATTATCCTGGGTCTTGAGAACAAAGAGGAAAAGGCCAAATTCTGTATATTCCCAAACCAGTATTGCTCCATTTTCTCTCAAGGTGTGATATGCAACCAGACAAAACCTCAACACCATGATAAAAGCTCAGGAAATTACTTCCTTATTTTAGGAGTGATTGATTGTCCCCCTGACCTGTTAGACTGAAGAGGTGGTTAAGAAGAGGAGGCAGACTAAGATAATTGGGCCCGGTGGTATCCAAAGCCCGGCAGGTGTTGAAAGAACTCTCATAGCACAGGTACCTGCAGCGGCTGCAGCCCTGAACTCGAGCACACCTAGGATTTCACTACCTTGGAGGAATTTTGGTGTTTTATGTTTGGCATGTCTTTTATTGAATAGATGAAATATGAGAGATGCTTGTAAAACCTTCTGACATATTAGACATGCCACAAGAAAAACACATACAGGTGTCAAAAATCCTCTGAATCGTCAACAAATAAATGGTGCATTTTTTGTTTCATCCTTTTTTTTGGCATGGAAATAATGTCATTTGCTCTTTGAAAGGGATGTCAGTATTTGGAAAGTATCTACCCACTAGAAGAGGGGTTTAATTCCCTTACCTGTTTGAAAAGTAGGTAAAAGCTTTCACCATGAGCTAAAGGATCAGAGATGGAATTTTGTTGAAGTGAAAAAGCACAGGTGTTTTTACTCTTTAATTTCATTAGTCATGCATAGGGCATTCTAAATCCTTCTAGCCATTTCAAATGAAGAGGTAAAAGCCAGGCATAAGCTTAAATGATAACATTCTTTCTCAGAGAAAAATATGCATGTACGAATCAAAGCTATTGTACTATCCTTATTATTATCTGCAAGCCACGGGCTCTGTTCCAATTAAAGAATACCACAGATGGACCGTTCGGCAAGCATGCACACAAACGAACCTACAATAGGTACAGTAAAGTACCCAGTATTACATAGCCAAGAGAAGGGCTTTTTACTTTAAAAACTATTTAATCAGGAAAATCAACGCCTTACATCAAAGAAATGGAGATGAGGGACAGGCGGATAAAGAGGCTCATCAAAGAAGGAGATCTAGTTAGGGATTCAACGCCCTAATTCCCTTTCTCTTAAAACCTTCGTCAGAGGGGGCACGGGGCCAATTTGCTCCCTAAATGGCTGCGTGTGAACGGGAAGATTGCTTTGCATAGCCGCTGGGAATCTGGGCTTCTTCCTCTTTTTCTTCTCCACACAGAGCCTGTGAATTAGAAAAGATCCAAAGACAGATAGGCTTAACAGAGCCCTAGCTACCTTCCTTAACTCCAGAGCACTGTTCCAACTTCCAACTAATTCAATCCATAGGCCTTACTCAATTAATGGACTTTAATGCACTGTTTCTTCTTTATCTTTTTTCTCTTTCCTGGGGTTTGGGGACTTCAGTTGGAGTTGTAGAGTAATATCTGCAAAAAGGTTTGGATTGTAAGTCTGCCTGAATGTTAAGACAATGACATGTCCCAGGGGCATTACGGTTAATCTCCAACATCGCCTTAATTTTACCTACTGGGACTTGCTGTACATTAATGCGATGAAGTGCATGAAATATTGACAAACCTGTCTCTGGCTCTATATGCATTGCTATAGGATTAGTCAGAACGTCCTTGATTTGTGAGCGCCTCTGGATATCCATACGATGAGCCCCTATGTTCTGTACATAATGTCAAACTAATCATCATGTAGGATTGTAACCTCTACCTCAAGGTGAACATTTTTCTTTGAATCAATCGAGGGCCTACTTCAATACATGAGCTTTAAACTGTACATTTCAGTGCTTTTGACTTTGCATTGCACCACCAAGTACGTATACTCTAGTACATACTATGCTCTACAAACCTGCGGAAGTTCTTGGGAGAAATAAAGATCACATTGTAAGTAACATAAATAATTAAGGATCCTGTCAGTACCTACCGACTACTCTTCGGGGCATTCATGCACCTCATGAGGACAAATATTTCATGCTATCCTCTCAGCTCAACAGAAACATTAACCTCATCTGAGTGCAAATGTGTGTACGTCTGTCTGAGCCGGTAGATCTGAGACCAGCTCTGCGCAATAGGCTTTCTATCACGCCTGCAGTTCCGATTGATCGTCTCGGCAATCAGCAATTAAGCCCTAGTGATCAGAGCGGGAAGGGGGGGGGAGGAAGGGGGAGGAAAGAAGAGGTGGGAGGTAGCCCCAGCCCAACCCCACTCTTCTCTTGTCAGCCCAGGAAAGGCTTCACTCAGCTGGGGTGCGTTTGGCCCGGGGCTGGGCTCACTGGTGGAGGTTAACTCCAGCATAAATAAGCATCTTTGGACTCATTACAGGGATTAGAGAGTAATTCGCCTGCGAGGAAGGAGACGACTGCCAGGGTTTTGGTACAGTTTACTACAGTCTTATAGGGGCGAGGGCCCTGGAGATTACAGAGGGAGAGAGATGGAAAGGCAGCAAAAGAGAGAAAGGCCAAGGGAAAAGAGAGGCTGGCTGTCAAGTGTGTGTGTGAGTCAATCCAAGCCCCCGGCTGCCCCCTTGATCTTGAGCATGTTGGGGTGCTGTGAAAACGGATAATGGGAGTTAGAACGGCCGGGCCTGTCTAGAGAGAAGTGTGCTGATTGTTATAACTTTCCCTCATCTCTCTCTCTCTCTCCACTTAACTAAATAAACACCCAAGAGGTAGCACTCTATCAATTTTAATGATGTTGAAATACAATTTAGGCACAAAATACACAACAAATGCTAATTTGGCCATGATGAGAAGCATCAGAAATTCCTCCCATTATTAATTCAGCTGACTTTCTGCATTTTTCATCAGAACAAATATTCCCATTTCAACAAAAACACACACACAGACACACACACAAACCAATTTGGAGCATAAATCAACACGTTCACTCATCAAATATATGCTGTGTGGTTCTCTGTAGTCTGTCCAGTGCACCAAAGACAAATAATTCTGTCCAAAGTCCAGTCGGAGAAACGGAAGGGGCCGAGGATTGTCAATATATGCACACATATATTAAACATAGCAGGTCTATGTGTGTTCAGGAAAGACAGACATCATAAAGACTGAAGTCAGGTCATAAACTCATACACCACTATATCTTGAATCTGTGACTATTAAACCCCATTTGTTTTTCATGTTTAGAATACTTTTCAAAATATTCTTACATGATAAGTTGATTTCTTTTAAATACATTTTTTTTTAAAAATGTGGAAATCTTTAAAGATACATTTACATTATAATACAAATGTGGTTAATCATGATTATGTTAATATGTGTATTCTATATGTGCAGCTATAAAGACATGGACCATCATTGTATTTATATTAAGTCCCTGAAATTACAAAATAAACTCAGTCAAATTTCTGATACTTCAAATGATCATCTGCCAATCATCTCCACCTCCATCTTGACCGGCTCAGGCTGCCCTGCCTCTACTCCACATTTGGGGCAGGTGAGGTAAGCGTCTGCGATGCTGTGGCTCTTGATGCAGTAGTAGCAGAATACATGTTGGCAGCCCACCGTGTGAGGCATGGTGGGCCACTCTCCACACAGTCCGCACTCTTTCCACACGCCTTGCCCTTCTGTCGCCCCGTCTCTATCCGCACCGCCTCCCCCCAAAATAATTGATAACACGGTTGCCTTTAGCTTCCTTGTATTGATCAGGGGTAAGAGGAAGATGAGGAACTCAGCGAAGCCGTGCCACAGCAGCTCGCGGTTCATATACTGGTAGGTTACGTCCCGGACCACGTTGGGCTGACTGAAAACCGCCCGAGCTCCCACAATCCTTTCGGCCAGCACAGGATGGCGACCTTTTCTCAGGAACACAAGGAAGTTGATGAGACTTGCGAGCTGTGTGATACTAGAAACAAAGGTCAGGCAATTGCGGAGACCCTGTTGGAGTAAACCACCGTCTCCTTCAGACACAGGCCCTCCTGAACTCAAGCACAGCAGCAGGCTGTGGGAGCGCTCCTGGAGCCAGCGAGGACCTGCCGTGAGCAGGGCCAGTCCCAGTTTCTGCCTGCGAGACAGAGGTCTGTACCGGGGAGACGTGGAGAGGGTGTTGTGGTAGCGTAGACTCAGTAAGGATTGGCCCACGGTGACACTGCTGGAATAAAGTGTGAACCTCCATAGGAGCAAATGGAGCAGGACCCTCAGTTCGGGCTCCAACGGGGTGAGCAGGCCTGGGCGGCAGTTGTGGAAGCACTGGGAGAACTGGTTCCATACCAGCTGCTCTAGGGATGAGTCTAGCTCGAGGGCATCCAGCTGGCTGATGCGCAGAACTGGGGTCTGCGGGTCAACATCGGTCTCTGGACCAGAACTTCCAGCCGTCCTTTTTTGGTTGTCCTCGCTTTCCAAAGCTGCAGGGAAAAAAATATTTAAATGTTTAAGTTTAAATATGATTATCATGTTTTTTCGTGAATTTAATCGAGTGGTTTTCATTTTTTCTTTCTCAATTTAGCAAGAAAGCCCTTTTTACAGTCCTGTCATTATTGTTCAGTTTGGGCCTTCAATCTGATATGTCATGATACGGTTTACACAGCAACTTCATTGTTGACAAAATAAACTTTGGCTTTCCACTGAAGTGATGAGGGCATCCAAACAAGTAATCAAACAGGTTTCATTTAAATGAAAAATTAGAGTAAAAAACTATCCACAATAAGGCCAAAACTAAAAAAAAAGTAAAAAGTTGTAAAAAAAAAAAAAAAAGAATGAAAAGAAATAAGCTTCCTCCAAAACCTGCCAATAATCAAGGTTTAATAATAATAATAATAATAATAATTGAGTGTCTCATGACTTTACATTAATAAATACCTTCTACAGGCCACGACATACTTGACTATTAAAGTCAGGGACATGAACAAAATCTATACAAAAGGAACAACTATTAAAAGGACAACTAGTTTGTTGGGAGGAATGAGGCCCTGGAGGTGAGGCCATCCTGTTCGGAAGGTTATATTTTCTTTATACATAGGAGCGGAAATCACTTTTCACATGTAAAACCCATCCTTAATGCAACCTTTGAGCTGCGCAATGGAGAGGAGCAGGGGGTCTTAGACTGCTCTCTCCAGTGTATAAACACACACAATCCAACACACACACACACACATAGACACACACAGACACACACATGGGAGGCAAAGCTTGGGGGCTCTTGGTGCCGGCTCCCTCTGGAGATAGGGGTGTGTGTACAAATCACATCACTAGGGATTAGGCTAACGGCACAGTCTCTGGTACACCGTAAACATCTGCCAAATGTGGAACAATTTTCCTCCCCCTAGAGTCGACTCCATATGGGATCCCACCATTGTGAAGTCTGGGCTATTTTGCGCTGCGAACGTTTTCCAAACCGCTCACAGTTCCCCCAGTTTTTTTTTTTATCTGCCCTTTCCTCAAATGAAACGCTTAAGAAGTGGGAGACTAACTAACGCAGGGAGAGACAGAGCAAGAGGCCCAAAGAGAGAGAGAGAGAGAGAGAGAGAGAGAGACAGAGAGGCCTTTTTTGACAGTGGCTTTTGTGTCTCGCTGAACAGGATTTGTCACGAGGCTTTAAAAGAGATTTCAGCCGGGTAAATATGGCAGTTTTGACAGAAAGAGAGAGATGATGGTCACTTTAGACTTTTCTCGAGGAGGTAAATAAAAAAATAAAAAAAAACATTCAAATATGCGGTGGCAATGCTTGGGTTTATTGTGGCGCACAGGACCATCTGTGTATTCATGATGTTTCAATAGAGCAAGGATACACCTTCCATCTAAGTTAGAATTAGCAAATGAATGAAAAAAAGAGTGAATTCACGCTGAAGTAAGCAGGTGTGACAAATTCATTGAGCTGCATTCGAAATGCTGCCATGTTTAGTGACTAGAACCTCGCCTGTGACGGAAGTGCAGTCTGGCTTTTAAAAAAAAGAAATAAATAGAGGTAGTCAGAATGTGTATGGTACCCAATAAACAGGCTCCATTTGTTTAGTTTAATCTGAAAGTTTTTCCTTGATGGGAGAAAATGTGGAGATTATGTGCCTGTGTGTGTGTGTGTGTGTGTGTGTGTGTGTGTGTGTGTGTGTGTGTGTGTGTGTGTGTGTGTGTGTGTGTGTGTGACTATGTATGTCAATGGCAGCCTTGATCTATGCAGAGCCCTCATACAGAGCTAAATTAATCTATCATTGCATGGTAGCACAGACATGCATGCACACAAACACACACAAACACACACAAACACACACACACACACACACACACACAAACACACAAACACACACAAACAGAAACACACACAGGTGGTGGAAATCCCCGTCACAGCAGCAGCAGCCCTCTCGGGAGAGCAAACCCGGCCGGGTCCAATATTCTTTTCAAAGCCTTTTATCGAGCAGTTTACAAGTTATGAATGAATATGTTTTATTTGGGGAAACACGGTATTGACAGCCACCTATCAATAGTAATGTGACTATTGTCAAGGGTCTGTCAATATTAATGTAATTATGATGTAGAGGGATCAGAGGGATGCCAGAGTCGGGGGCCAAGTAACATCTCCTGCCCACTGCCATATCAATAGCTGGGATTGCTATTGACAGCTTCCCTTCAGACTTGCAGCACTTGCCAAATATATAACAAGCAGACACTTCAGTCAATGCCGGGCTGCCTATAAAAATTAAGCATTTGAATTTACAGGGCTCTTACCGTGGACGGCTGAAATCCATGTTCCTTATGTAATAGTCAAAAGTCACAGTCAATGCCAGTGTTTACAGAGCACCGGCATGGTGTGTGTGTGTTTGTGGACAGACAGCTGCACACAAAACGTATACAAGATACAAGCAGACTCCCTCTCTCTCGGATTATTTCACACAACCACACACACCTGATGTGATGTATTGACTTGATAATTCTCTCGTGGGTCAGCCAACCAACTGACCCAGAGACAAAAATGCCCTCTCCTGGTTGTCGGCAACTGACAACCAGCATTCAGAAGGCAGGTTAGAGGAGTTCACTGAAAAGCAACAGAAAATCTGGGGTCTTGCTTTTCTATCAAAGCTGTGTAAAATACTTTAAAAAGATCTTCCTGGGAAAATATTAAAAGGGTATTTTGAGTCAGGTCAGATGAGAGTTTATTTTCCTTTTTTTTTTTCTGCCCTTGTTCCCTTAGTCTGTGCATCTTGTTCAGACAAAGATAGCGCACTGACTCAAGGCTGACTGCCATATCTTACAGACAACAACAACAACAACAACAACAACAACAACAACAACAACAACAATATCCAATCTAACAGGGAACACACTGCAACATCGCTTCAAGGCAAAAAGGGGCCATGACCAGTGTGGGGAAGGAGAAACGAGGCAACAAAAGCGTACAGAGCATCAGACTGAAGCCTCGGAGCTGCACCGGGTCCTCTGAAAGATAGACAACAGGCTGCAATGACAGCTACCCAACAGGAAGATTCAGATGGACAAAGAGACAGACGCGTCACACACAACGCGTCATGAAACCCTCAGCTAGGAGCTCTAAACTACTGTCTTACTGATACAGTGAAGGGTGAAAAAACATGGGGCAAAGATAGCTAAGGAGGAAAAAAAACGAGGGAGGGGTAAAAACAGATAAGCACCAACCTCTCCCTTGGAGCTGACCTTGAGACTGACGGTCACAATAAAGGAGGAGGGGACATTCCTGGAGCATATGCGGCTCAGCCCCACTGAGGTGCGGGCATCCAGGGAATAGTCTATAGAGAGAGAGAAAGGCTGCACTTTTTCTTCTTGACCTTGGCTTTGGTGTCTAGGGAGGGGATGAGGGTGTTTAGGTCAGGGGACTAAAGACTGAGGGATGCTGGGAAGGTGGAGCATTTGCGTTTTGCTTTCCCCCCCCCTGCAGTGGACAAGTGCTCTGAAGCCGCTCACCAGGCCATCATTCCATGCTATTTGGAAACGTTGTGTCTAAAAGTCTTGTTTAAGCTCACGTCATGTTGCAGGGTTTAAATTCCTATGCTTGGTTGTTAGCGTAATATATATATGCTGAAATAACGCATAAACGGTCACTTGGCTTTCTGTGATACTTGTAGCGAGAAATAAGCTATGCACTGGCAAAGCATGCTGGATTACAACTTTACATTTTCTTCTCTCGCTCATGTAAATTCATTTGTGTAAAAGCTCTGGTGAATAGAACCTATTTCTCTGAGCACTCTAGCCTCATTTTTTCTCTCTCTCTCTCTCCCACTCCCTCACTTTATTGCCCTTCTTTCGCCAGGAACGAGTCCAGGCCTATTAGCCATGGCCTTCTAATGTCCTCACTGTGAAAACGGATGAGAATGTCAGATTTAGAACTTTTAAGAGAGTGATGTCATACAGCAGACCACAGGCATTACGGGGACGCTAAGATTACCCAGGCGGTAACCAGACTAATTGTTATGAGTCTGTTTCATGAAAAATGAATGCGTGCAAATGCAGAGAGGGGTCTTCAGGCTGTGTGTACGTGTGTGCGCCGCACACTAATGCTTTATCAAGGCTCTCCCCTTTTTGTAATCACCCAAGACTCCTCCGAGCCACGGGGTGAGGGCCAAGTTAATGCCTGAACACAAAAAAACACACATCAGTTAGAACAGCACGTCTGACACACACACAAAAAATGTGCTCTGCTTAATCTGGTTCACTCAGAAGGTAAATTATTTAAGAGAATTAATTGATTTCATGAGTAGGAAGGTTGAGTATGCTGGGGCTGTGTGAGTAATAAGTACAGGGGTTTGCAAAAAAAAAAAAAAAAAAAAAAACTTAAAAAGTAATGAAACATTTAAAAGGGCCGATGCACAATGACCGTGGAAGAAAAAGCGGATCAGCTAATAAATGAGAGAACTGAAGTTTTGTCGTTCTTAGGAGTCACAGAGAGCACTGGGGCCTCTCACCTCATTCAAACAAAATGTGTTATACAGAGGAAAATTTGATCGGCATATTTCTTAGCTTTTGTTTAAGCATCAATTATTTTTGTCTGTTATTTTAATCTGTGTAACAATTAAAATAAGTGTGGGAGTGGAAAGTGAGGTGAATTCTTTGTCTCCAGTAAATCTATGAGAATGTGAAGGCCACTGCAGGATAATAGATTTAAGAATTTGTCAAACCCACTGTACAGACCCTACTTTTAGGAATCCCTCCTTTGTATCTCTGAATTCATTTGGAGAATTGTAATGCTGCCTCTGCAAATTGTACACACAATGACATACCAACATGTTATAGGCTACTTTCAACTTAGTTTGGAAGTTTAATGCTTCGATTTCCAGCCAAAATGTACGCAGTAGAGCTAGTGCACTGCAAATATGATAAAAAATACGGTGATACTCGGAGACAACATGATTTATAGACCTAAATGCAATTATTGGACTGGACGTTAACAGCTGTAACAGGAACACAAAACTGTCTGCCAATTCCTAGAAGTCTATAGAGGGTAAATATGGATTTTAGAGCAGCACTAAAATGACAGAAATAAAAACAAGACAAAAATCTATCTGAAAATGATGATGACAGCCAGATCATTTTGGAGCTTCTAAAATTGAAACAATTGAAATCAAAAGTTAAAATGTTTAATCTTTGGCATGTTAGTCGTAAACCGTAGATATACTATATATCTATATGTACATATACAATGTTCGTGGAATATAACATTTTCGGTTCTCTTAAACGATTAAAATGATAAAGCTAATCCAGGAGGATGGAATTATTTCCAATTGAGTGCACAGATAACCCCTCTTGCCTTTATCACTTCCCTTCATCTGGAAAGTGTATAAACTGACCTTATGACTGCAGAGTGAGATCACAGCCCAATTTACCTTCAATGACTCCCTAAAAAAAACCACACTCATTACACTAAGTGTGTAGCTGCAGAGGCACATGCCTATACTTAATTCATGCAACCAGCCGCTCCACGTTCTCCTCATAATGACATTGTCTCTTAATTTTTTAAGCCCATGCCCATCAGTCTTTAACAACAACAAAACCCAAATCTGCTCCATTTTGATAACAAGGCAAAAGCATTATGTGATAATCACAGTGGGGGGGATTAGGCTTTGGGCAGAGTGTGCAAGAGCAGTGCAGTCAAAGCCAGGGGGAAAGAGAGATATAACCAAGAGAGAGATAAGAGTAGAGGAGTAATGATTGGGATGAGAGAAGTGAGTAACTTTAGTCTCTTGAAAATCAATAAGATCAACTTTACCTTGATTCGCTGCGTGGAAGGTTTCGATCTCTGGCAATGATTATTTAGTGGAATAATGTAATTACGTGCAGAGCAGTATAACGTTCTCTTGAAGGAAGACACACTCATTCACAAGGTAAACATCCAAAGTTGCATATGGCAAATATACCTGACAACGTGACTCGTAATTAATACCAATTCATAATCGTTGATCGTCTGAACCGTATACACTGTACGCATCGACAGGCATCAATAATCGATTTCATTTTAGATGCATGCAAACATGCAAACAACCCAGATACACAACACTGACAGGTGATCATAATAGACCACGAGTCTCTAAAAGAAGCAGAAGTGGGGGGGAAGAAACGTAATGCACACCTTAACTCTTAAAAAACACAACGAAGTCATAATTACCCATTTATTTTCAAGGCAAAGACGAAAACAATACCAGTCCTCCCTGATAAAAACGAAAACAACTCGTATATCCGGGTTGTGCGAATATGCACCGCCTCTAAAAGAAAACCCACCAATGGCGTGCAGCGACGTCACGGTTACGCAACCCCAATGGTGCATGTGAGCCAATCAGATCGCACAGCGCCAACGCAGCGGCAAACTGCAGGGGGGACATGATTCAAAGTCCTCCGTTGTAGTAACTGCACATAGCGACCAGTTTTGTTGAAGGAGCCACGGTAATGCACATAAAGTAACACAGATAATGTCTTACATGCACTTAAAATGACATGCATTGTCTGTTTTTTTCAGTTAAACGGAAACTATGAATCTGTGCACAGATTCAACCAGAGGAACAAGCCGTGATTTGGAGTTAATTGTGTCGTTTGCATAAACACTGCGGGTACTTTCTTCGAGCCAGGCTAAAACAACTTGCACAATTATGAGCCAAGAGACAAAATCACCAGGGACAGGGGACAGCTCTGAGCTCTCGGTTCAGGGGAGGGACACTTTGCACGTCCCCTGTCCTTCAAGAGAGGAGCTGAGAGGAGCCATCCAGGGTCCTGTGATGGAGACAAGCACCATTAAACAGCTTGTACACGAGTTCAGAGGACTCTACGAGGAGAGATTGACAGCTCTAGACCTGGACATCAGCGCAACCCGAGAGGAACTGCTGCAGGTGAGTAAGTGGGTTCCAATCCCAGCCATGCCACATGTACAGTAACCAGTCAAAAGTTTTGGACACACCTTCTCATTCAACTACTTTGAAGAATCTAAACTATAAAACATATTCTGGTTTGTTGAGCATTTGTTTGTTTACCACATAATTCCATAATGTGTTCCTTCATAGTTTGGATGTCTTCAATATTAATCTACAATGTAGATAAAAATAAAAACCATTGAATGAGAAGGTGTGTCCAAACTTTTGACTGGTACTGTACTTTGAAGAATCTAAAATATAAAACATATTCTGGTTTGTTGAGCATTTGTTTGTTTACCACATCATTCCATAATGTGTTCCTTCATAGTTTGGATGTCTTCAATATTAATCTACAATGTAGAAAATAAATAAATAAAGAAAAACCATTGAATGAGAAGGTGTGTCCAAACTTTTGACTGGTACTGTATATATTATAATTGTCTAAGTCTGTGATGTGTAGTTCTGGGATGCAATACGTGTTAAATGGTAGACTGATACTGTAACGTGTAGTGACTAAATGACCAAATGACACCTTGGTTTATTTTATCATGAATACTCTGCAGCCTCCTTATTCAACCATCCAGGGTACTGAACCTTGTATTCAAGTCAGCAACATAAATTATGTTTTTTTTTAAAAAAAGAGGAATTATTGAGCACCCCCCTTAGACCCAAAGTCTCCACAGGAAGTGCAGTTTTCTGCCAACATCCATTGTCATTAGGTTATCATCCATCCAATAGAAATCAAAGAGCATCCTGTCCACCGTGACTCGGGCATCAGAAGATGACCTCTGTCCTGTCAGACAAATGACAGGAGGAAGCACAGGGGTGCTTTCATAAAGCCGCAGCACTTGTAACAGGTGGCAAATTGCATTATGTTTCCATCTGAGCGGCAGGGATCAGGAACACAGATCCACACTCATATTTAAAAAAGAGAGGTTTCTAATCATCAGGATTGTCATGTGACATCATTTAGCTCCAGAATGTAGCCCGTGTGAGCTGGGCTGTGCATCAAAGCAAGTGTAACAAGGTTTCAGAGATGGGTTTCGGTCAGCCGGGCCCCAGTCGCGGGCCTGCTTAACAAGGTTATGTGTTTAGAACTCAGAAGCTCCCGAGTCCTAAAGGTTGATGTGGACAATTAATCATAGAGCTTGTCCACTGAAAACACACAGCCCATTCATCCATGGGCCCATTGTATGTTTATGATGTTTCCTAACATGTTGGAACAACCTCCCAATTACAGAAATCATACAACATATCTTTTTGCTTATGCTTTATGGCAGTGATCGCTGTGAGGGACCAAATAGACAGGCATGAGGAGCCTCAGGTGGAATTTCAAAAGAACGGTTTTATTAACCCCAAAACGAAGCAAACAATTAAAAGCATATATGTAACAAAGTTCTGGGCCCCTAAAATAGGTCAACTAAACAGAACTTAAGCCTGGCTATGTTAAGTTAGTGTAAACTAAATAAAACTGAAAAGACCAAACTGACTTAACAAAGAAAACCCACCAAAAACTGAACACAAAGGAAAACATATGATGGGACCATTGTTGAAACAAATGGAGGGCATATTTTGCTCTGGCTTAACAAGAAGTCCCTCCAACAGCAGCAACCAGCAGCGACACTCTCAACACTGGCAACTCAAAGTTAAATAGAAAGTTGAACTACTTAAGGTAAATTGATCTGAATACAAGAGAGAGTGTAACTGTACTGCAGTTAGATAAGTATGTGTCCTTCAAACAGAAACTAATATTTGGCCAACTACACTAAAGTCTGAGTATGATGCATGAAACAAAAGCTATGTGTCATTGTCTCTGTTTGCTGATGTATAAATGCACAAGGTCAAAAGGTCAATCAACTCTAGGAGGAGAACATGAACTGTTAAGTGTAAACTATAAACAAAACTAAGATAGGTGCACGAGGATTACCATCACTTTAAATCCGCCTTGTGGCAGGAGGTGTAGCCATCATAATCACTGATGGCTGTTCCAAATCTAGAAAAAGGTAAACCAAAAAATGCTATAGTCATATATAATTAATGTATTTTCATTTCAACACCATTTCTAAATACAATATCAACCCACTAGTGTTATCTTAGATACTGTAATCTATCTACAATGTTTTGTAAAGTTAGTCTACCCGAAGCTGTACATCAGTGTTGTATTATGCACCAGGGGACTGTATAAACCACTTGTTGATTTCTTTTGGCTTTAGGGGACAGACACTTTATAAACACAGATGTACAGGCGCTCCTCTAAGGCAAAATAGTTCTGAAATTCAGTGGCACTCCATTTGATCAAAGCTACTATCATTGCAAGTCTATGCTGTCTCACTATCAAATGCATTAGCAGTTTAAAAAAAACCCAACTGAGATAACCTGGAAGACATGAGGATTTGTGATATCATTGGTGGAGCATGTTCTGGTGACCTTTTCTTTGTAAAGTATAAAATATAAACTTAGAAGTGCTTTCTTCCAGACACAAAGCAGCAACAGTCAGGAAATAAAATCTTTCTGAGCCTGTTTTAACCCCTAATAAACTAAACATAACTACAGCAGGTGAATATTTACCACAAAAGGAAATAGAGCTGCCGTAATTCTGATATAAAAGCATCGTCATCTTTTATATCTTGCATATTTTACACTGCTTCACTCATTGGCATTGTGTTGCTGCTCTCGTTTTGTGATTCCTACTCCAGATGTTAAAACTGCATGGAGTACCTGTGGCCATCAGCAGATTTAACCATTACCACAATTTCTGTCAGTTGTTGTCAGATGTGTGTTTTGTCACAAAGTAAAATAATTTACAGCCTTCCCTGTGAGACGATTGACTCCCCACCCCTTGTTTCTCCCTGTTTAATCCAATCCTTGATTTCACCGGGACTATCCTAAAGACACTAGGGTTAGATGAAGCTAAATAAAACACAATATTTCAGATTTTGTTATCCTGCCTATCTGTGGAGCTCTTGTGTTTTGCCTCTAAGGCCATCAATGGAGGCGTACAGTCTATCACTTTGACATTTGATGAATCTTGGGGAAATTATGCATCTCACTTCTGTATTCTGTCAACTTCAAAAAACACAGATTTGCCATGAGGGTGTACTACATTTAGAGGTAAGGGAAGAAGACATACTGTCTTTGCAACTCTGTCTGATAGCCTCAAAGAACAACAGAGTTTTTAAGTTTTATATTGCAACTAATTTGCAATAGAAATGTATGCTCACTGGCGGATTTTGGCCCCAACGTACAGTAGGAAGTAGTTGCAGGGATGAAATTAGACCTCAGCACCATAGCATTTGCGTCCCCCTCGCTGTCATGTGTGCTTTAAACATATAATCAACCATGTATTTTATCTGCCATTGGACATAATCATAAACACACATATCACAACTTAGTTACCAAAATGTGATATTTTGTTCATATGTTGTCCTTTAAAAAATGTTTCCCCCAAAGCATACAAAGGTAATACAAAGTAGTTTATCAATGTAATTCTGAAGGAAACCTTGGGGATCTCCCCATTTTCAATGCACAAATGATTTACTTTGTTTTCTGCTCTCTTATTTAAAGCAGGACTTAGAGCTTGTTCATGATATGACTGGCTCAATAAAATAAAACAATTTGTATTATAGTAGAAAACTGTTAGGTTGTACTGTCAGCTTGTTTAAACAAAGCAAATTAACTACTCTTCAATTCTGCTGTTATTCTTGCAGAAGAAAGTGAATTTCCTGTGGTCTTATGTGAATGACCTTGCAGACCAGAACCAGGTGCTGCTTCAGACCATTGAGGATCAGAAGAAGGAAGCTGACTACAAGGTTTCCAAATGGGGAATAAAGCTCCACACCTCTGATCGTATTTTGGACGTAAGGTTTTTATTAATAATATATCTTTTTTTGTATTTGGGCTTAATGAAGTATTGGCTCATCATTGCTTTTAAACAAATGTATAGTCTTCTTTATGGTATTCAATTCCTTGATGTATTTCCTGCAGAGAACCATCTGCAGGAAATACAGTCAGGGTTTCAATACATAAAGAGCATTAGAATATTTTTAGAGCCAAGTTACACAGTATACCCACAATGACAAAAAATATATTACATACATTTGGAGCATTGGACCTTCAACCTGAATATTACCATGACTCCTATTCTGTTTGCTCAGAGAGAAAAAAGAAAAATCTGGCTCGGCATGTCCAGGTGAAACACTCCAAAGGTTGTCAACATGATTTTTAGCATGCAAACCCAACTTATACCCCTTGGATATATACGAATAAATGTACTTCCTTTTATTACCTTCCTGTTTAAGCAGGGGCATTTAGTATTCTTTGGCGAAGCATAGCCCTGCGATAGTCTGGCGACCTGTCCAGGGTGTACCATGCCTTCACCAAATGTCAGCTGGGATCCGCTCCAGACCCCGCCCCCCAGAACTGAATAGGATAAGCAGTTACGGATAATGGTTGGATGGATGGGTCGAGAAGCATATGTCAATAGGATGAAATGTCTACTCATAAACTCAATCTATATGAAAATATCAAACAGGCATAAACACAACAGAATTTATATGAAATAGAGAAAACAGGAGGGGAAAAAAACAGGTCATGGCTGTCTTTTCTATTCTGCGGTATCTATCTCCAAGATCCTTTCTTTGTGTACACTTCTCGAGGCCAAGGCCTCTTCGACTTCGACAGATTATAATCGGTAGGGATCATACTGAATATAGTTAAGAACAGTTAAGTTCATGAAAAAAACCCAATTCAGGATAAGCACAGAATAATGGCAATATAGAGAAGCAATTGGAACGGGCAAGGAGCCATGCAACAGTTTTCTGTTTTTAAAGGTAGAAATTCTTTGCTGAGACTGGTGTTAAAGACGCAGTGTATTCTTCAGGATAAGCTGCATGTAAACTGAAGTAGGAGTCAAGCAGTGAAACGTTTTTATCTTTAAAGTTTGTGACCCCAAACATTCTGGAAGAGACCATGAATTAGCATTCATTTGTAGTGAACTGGAGATGGAATGCTGTTTGCAAAATGCTCTACCATAGTTATTTTTTAATTTTTTTCCCTCCAAGATAGCATCATATCAAGTCAAGGCTGTACTATAAAGACATCACCACTTGATGTAGTGACTTTAAGGTATTGTTCCATTTCAGTTACGGCCGGGCTTCCATCAATATTCGCTCTTCTGAGTGGACTTTGCACACGGAAAAGTAATTATGGCCTTTTATCCATCAAAGTACTTATCTGCTATTATGGAGAAGGTCAGAGGGATGTGGCTTTGTCTGCTCTCTGCACTGGTCACAAAGGTCATTTCAATACAATGCTTAGGATTTCTTAAAGCTGTCCTTTTTTAAATTGCATCATTCTAAAGCTTCATTCTCTTCAATGGCATTGCTTTAGCAACAAAAAATGAAATTGCAGAATCTTTCATATGAATTTCTCAAGTGCCTTTATATGCCTTAATATCATTTATTTTTGTTGGTGCAAACTATAGTGCAAAGGTGAACGTGTACTGAATGGGGAGAATGGCCAAAACCTTTATCAGTGTTCACATGTGTTATTATCAGAAATGTAATTGTATTCCAATGTATTTAGCATTCTTGCATTTAAAAACAAAAAAATACAGCTTAATAGGAATAGTTAAAGAAAGAATATTGAAAAGAGATTATATGGCGTTCTCTTAGTTACATGGAGTCCTTCATTCATTCAGTTGCACAATTTTGTTTTTGTTCATGACAACATCAGCTTATTTTGACCTTCAGAGACACAGTGTGTGAGAACACAACAGTTTTTTGCCGTGCTGTCGACCAATCTTCTGAGCTTTTGAATCTCCATTTTCACCCGTCTTAAACGATGCTCTCGCTGTCTGCTTATGTTACTTTGTATGTTTTCAAGGTCTAGATTGGTAAACAAATACAAACAAATGGACTGTTTCACTCAACAGTCTATTAGGATAGCCAGGGGACAACAGTGTGTTTCTGCTCTGATGTCCATAATGTGAAATCCAATCAAATGAAGAGCATTTAGAGCTACTTATGGACCATTCCACCATGTAAACGATGCAATGAGCTCTGTAATAGGAGCTTGGCTAACGTCTGATTGAATCGTAGTGTATGGTCTTGTTGATGCTCAATAGGGTTGAACTGTAATGGACACTAAACAGAGTTTGTTTTGTGGTCATAATATCATGAAATCCAAGGCTTGTGTTCTCTTTTCTAGACTGCTGCAATTAGCCTGTTGTCTCTTTGTCATCCAGCGGCAGACGGATGTAGCATCATCATGTTCCCTGCATACAATATAAACCGGAATTAAACAGTACTTTGTGAATAATACTAAATGTCTATTTTAACCTGTGGTTACAGGACCATACCAGCCATACGCGCAAGTTCAGATCATATTGAAGTCATAGGAGAATAACTTTAAAATGCATTCAATTTATCCACTTTTATTAACCAATCCCATGAAATTGGTGCTCCACCCAGGTTAAATAATTATTTTAGTAATCATTTGGAAACACTACATCCAAAGTCATCAAACTGAGGTACATTTTATCATGTATAGTAGGTAGTATTCATTGACACGGGTTACTATGGAATAAGGATGTCTTTGTAATATCCGAGTGGCAGCTGAACTCTAAAACAGCATTGTTTCACTCAATAAAATGATTCTATAAGGTAGCTTTCCAAACTGGAAAAACAATCTGTTGAAATAAAAATGATAATTATGAACGTGAGGTTTTGGCAACTTCTAGGAAACTTCCCTTATAGTAATTTTTTCCAATCCTCTGGGTAGTACTCCCTTGTGACAGTCTTTTTGGCAGTTTAAGGATTAGTAATCATGTAATGCAATAAAGTTGTCCCTTTATTGATCGCAGTCGAAACATTTTTCCACTTGGTTTATTCCAGGCAGGTCAAAGGCACAAGGGCAGCTACAGAACAACATCTGCAGCAACTTTTGTTGGCCAGATGGTGGTCTTATGAGACATATAATTAGAAATAAGGTAATAACCATGTTCAAAGTAAATGTTGTTTCATGTCATCATATTTTATAACAGCAGGCTGCAGATGGTAAGAAGGTTGATTGGTAGGTAGTTGTTTGTCAAACTCTTTATTTCTAGATCTGTTGACTGTTTTGCAAATGTAGTTCTTTGTGTGTGTGTGTGTGTGTGTGTATGTGTGGGCCTGCACACAATATGTGCAGTCAGTGTACGTTTGTCTGTTGGGTAGACTTTTTAATTCACAGAGTTTAGCCTCTGGCCTACGGGGCAATATGGGGGACTGTGGAGGCCTGAGAGGGATCAGTGTAGATCAGAACAGATCAGTGGGGATAATTTGGGATCACTGCCCTGCTCTTTGATCCACTCATCCTGTCATCTCACCATTCCCACACAATTCGCAAATTAATACCAGACCCGCATACTCAAAACACCCACATGTTGGTAAACACATTTTTGAGACTGGTGCTCTGTTGTTTTTTGGGCTTAAATTGAAAGTATCCCATTTTGTTAGCTTCCCTTGTTTCTAAGAGACAGGGTTAAGAAGACCTAATTTATTTTGTCTTATTTGTATCTGAGAAGAAACAAATGGGTTATAACAAGTGACGACTACAAATTTGCCAACTGGATGCCGGGAATGTCTCCAGCTGTGATGAGAGTCTCCATTTTTTTCGTGTTTGATTCACAAAGTGACTATTTATGACAGTCCCCATAAACCACAGAATAGGGGCTATTAAAATGCTCAGGAACCAAATGAGAAAATTGGTCTCATGACTTAATCCATGCTAATGAGAACATCATTTTTCCTGTCATGTGGAGCACCCCTCTATAGTAGCACTCTTAAGACCCATTACAACAAAACAGTACATAAAAGGAGTCGAGTGTTTGCTATGCCGTAGCTGTTGGATGAAAACCTCTCTGGAATTCACAAAAACAGCCCTCCTTTCAGAACACAACTTTTTGAATTCATAGTTCAAAATCACACACGCTGATGCATTAGGATTTAATCTGTTTCCATGTCACAGCATTACCACAAATACATGTATACCCCTTTTTTCCCCCCGCAAGATCCTAATAGCATTATCGATAACTGATTTAGAACATAATTAGGCCGGCTGTATACTATTCATGCCTTGAGCGTAATGCAAAGAAGGAAATTCCCCAAACCTGGCCTTACCCTTTGTAGTAGTGACTGCTCTGCCCAAGTCAATGAGCGAAGGTGGAAACTCAATTCAGGTCTGCATTAAAAACAGTCTCTGAACTGTGTGACCTTCAGCAACCCCCTCCTCTCTCACGCACACACATGTACATTTGCTTGTGTAGCAGCTGCTCGGAGGCGAGCGGGAGTGAGAGTGAGAAGGAGAGAGCAGGGGAGGTCAGGGGGTGACGATGGTTGACTATGCTAATGCTGTTGTTAATGACTTTGCTGTGAGTGATAATTGATCGTCTTCATTACCATATTAACTTCTCTCCCCCACCCTTGCCGGACCCCCCACCCCAACCCCTAGTCTCTCTCTCCCTATGCAGTAATGGATGCCCCCGTTTGATCCTTCAAATAATGAACTAATTAGCTTAATTAAAATCAATAGAGGTGCCAATACCGGGTTAGACATCTCAGGGATGCTGTCTCTATCTGCAGGGAAAGGAATTTTCTAGAAAGAGGTGGTGAGAGAGGATGGATGGCAGGAGGTAAGAGGAGCACTACATAAACAACAGGAAGGGTGGGAAAAAGGTGAGGATGGAAGAGGAAGAAAAGAGAGACACAAAGACGGGGACAGAGAGAAAAAGAGGAAGCAGCTATTTGAAAAGAGAGCACGACGAACAAAATAAGGTGGGATGGGTATGAACAATCAGACAAAGAAAAAGTGGGACGATAGGAGTTGCCGGTTTAAAGATGGCAGAATGTAAAAATGAGCGGACAAGGGCGAGGACAAGAAAGCATGAGAGAAATATCCGAGAAAAGGAGGGAGCCACGGAGAGGGGAAACTAAACGAGAGAGAGAGGGCGAAAGAGGTTCCTAATGCTGATTTATGAGTGCTTGACGGTCGTTAGCTGGAATAAATGGCTTGTAGGAGTGGCTGCAGCATTACTCCCTGTACAGGATACTAAGTGCATTGTAAGGTCAGCCATAAGGCCAAACTTGCATGTAGTGCGCTGCCCTTGTAAACCTTTGTTAATATATCAGCCAGAACAGTAACTAGTCCATCTGATACATCCCGATGACTGGGACTCCTGTATGGTCATTGTTTTATTTCACTTTGGCAAATGTTTAGTGGAGAGAACTTGTATAGTTGGACAACACAAAAATGAAAAAACACCTGGTGTGAATGTAATTTGGTAAAACGTAGTGACGATACAATTAGTCAATTCATTGATAAACTGACTGCCAGAAAACTAATCTGGCAATGTTATTAACCCATTTATCATTAATTCAAGTGTTAAATAAAAAAATACAGAGTGCAAGTTCATAATAAAAAAGTTTATCTTGCAAATGGTTTGTATAATCTATAAACATGTAGACATCTGCTGTTGTCGGTGGGTAAAACCTCACTCGACAAAGTAATGCCCCTTTACCACTGGACAAAAAACCCACAAACATCTGGCTTTTGTGTTTGGTTTTACTTCCCGAGACAAACAATCCTGCAGTAGTCACAGGTATTTATCGGCTCCAATAACAATCATTGCAATTTGTTCACGTACAAAACGAACAATTTATATGCTCTCCTCAAAGCCACCAGTCTCCAGTCAGACAACAGTAATTTTACCTCGCTGATCATCAATACACATTTATTCAAACTCAACAGAAACAAAATATAATTCATCAAAATTGTCTTGGTAGTCTTACTTCTGTTTCAACAATCGCCAACTCTGGTTTGGTCAAAATAAACCCTTAATTAAGAGTTAGGTGTTAAAAGGAACAGCATTAATGAGCCCCTCAAAGCTTCTAGAACGTATTGAGAGATACTGTAGTTTTACTTCACTGATCATTGTAAAACACTTCATTCAAACTCGAAAGAAACAAAATAAAAACTCACAAACTGGTTTTCACTTTTTACTGACCCGGTTTTCCTGCGTATTCTGGCTGTTTTAAGGCATACTCAGTGATGAGTATGAGTATGAATGAGTGTATCGCATATCTGAAAATTTTCTGGCATTTAAAAAACCTGCAAATACGCACTAAATTCGTTGAGAACGGTTTAGGGTTTATATGAATTTGTGCACTTTGAATGACCACTTGAATCCCTTAACAATCAAGTGTTGCATCTCTGTTGTTAATATAACTCATGCTCTGCAGACTCCCAGATCGGACCATTATTTTCAGAAAATGTCGCAAGAAGTGGTCAGAATGTCGAATGAAAAATTGAATAAACTTGTGTGGGTATAGACAGTATGTTTATATATAGGTCTGAGTGCATTTTGATACCATACAGTATCTTTTCAATAAGGCACAGACAAATCCCAGAATGTCAGGCTGCAGATGGGTGTTGTTTGTTTATCACCATAGTTGCATCACTATACACTTGCATCAAGCTTACTCTGGACAGAATTAGTAATAAGTCCACATTGTTAGTACACACTCGCTCTAAACACGCAGCCATTGACATAGCAGAACAAGATGCTGGCATGTTCCTTCCACTCACCATCACCACGGGCCGCATTATCTTATTTATTTTTTTCATCCCTCGCTCTCTGTTGTGATCTGGTGACTCACGCACAGACGTTGCTGCTTTTGTTTTTTCTCCTCCGTTGCTTTCAGTTGACCTAGCTCCAGACAAAAGGAATTGCAGGGAGTGGGAAAATGGAATGAATGCGTAAATGGCTGGCTATTTTCAGATAGAAAAGAAACAAGAAAAAACATAAAGTGTGCAAGGGGGGGGGAGAGAAAAAGAGCAGGGAAGAGGAGGTGTGGGTGAGGGGCAAGTGGAGGAGACAGGAGGAGACAAGAGAATAGAATGTTACATGGTTGGAAACAGAGGGGAAAGGAAAGAGAGGAACGGTGACAATGGAGGCGAGAAAGTGAAGCAATTCTGTGAATGAGTGTTGTTGTAATAAGATGGCCTTGTTTGTTTGTTACCGACAGCAGAAGTACAGCTGCCATTTCTACTTTTAATATTACCAGTCTTACAAGTACTTCTAGTGCTAATGCTCTGCTTACAGTATGTCGTCTGGGACTACTGTCTTTTCTCCATTGTCGAACAGTGAACAGATCCACAGGCACAGGATTTGTCAGACTTTATTCCACATCATTGCCATTCTGTACTGGAGACTGAGATGTGATCACTATGGAAGGCTTGTTTAGATGTGATCACTATGGAAGGCTTGTTATAGACAAAGCACCTTCTATAAGACCACATTGCATATCCCTGTTCTGTTTGTCTCAAAACGAAGTGAGAAAAACTAAGCTGTAACTAAGATGTGATGCAACCTCCGTGTAATGCGCTCTCTCTTTCTCTCACTCTCGTACTTCTTTTTTTCCCTCTCACTCATGCACTCTGTGCTGTTTTTGACCATTACTTTAAAAGTATATCTCCTCGCCACGCTTTAATGGTGTAGTTATATTTAAATAAAAAAAGGCATTCACAGACAGACAGACAATCACATGTAAGCCCTCCCTCTAACAAATGAGCCGTGGTCATAACCTTCACTGGGCTCATTATCATAGATTGCAGGCCTTTTCATAAAGCTGAGACCACTGGTGACGGATTACCAACAGGATGGACACACACACACACACACACACACACACACACACACACACACACACACACACACACACACACACACACACACACACACACACACACACACACACCGTGATCCATAATGAGACCTTATTCCGGACACTCAACCCCAGCTGCCTGTAAATTACAGCCGCCACTCTGCCATACATACTTAATCAGCTAATGTTGTTTTATTCCTTTATTATTAATTTGCTCCTGTTTCTGATTTATATAAAGCGCCCTGCATCACACCAATATTTTGTCTCCTCTACAGTTCAGAGAGGCAGAGAGAGAGGGAGTCCGTGTGCTTATTCATGTACTTAGGGGATTGCATCTGTAATGAATGGACTGGCTGTTTAGGCATACACAACACAGCCTACTACTCACCTTAATAATGTAAGCAGGTCGTAACTCCTGCTAACCCAAGGGTATATAAGGCACGCAGGCACAGACACACACACAGTCACACGCCCAACCACACACAGTCTACCTGTAGTAGCCGCTGACCTCTATATGTGCCAGGTCTTCTCACTGTCACATTGCAGCTGCATTAGAATATGATGGTTTTTTTTTGAGAGGGGGAGAAAATCTTGTGTGTCTTTTGTATGTGTACCTGATTGGGACACATAGCCGACTTTATTTGAATTGATAAGAAATACTACACATTTTAAAATAATTCAAATAGAATAATGAATACTGTAAGATTTTAAAGGTGTTCAAATATAAGATTTAATTAGACTTATCATTAAAGATTTCACAGTGGAGTCAAAACTGAGGTAGAGGAACTTAAAAAGTCTATCTGTGTTTATCATTTGTTGTTTCATGTATTGTAAATTGGTTTCCTAAAAACAGCCAGACTACCTTTAAGACTTGGCAGTCTTAAAGGTAGTGGCAGACAGGCAGACTAGATACAGGCAGACAGGCAGACTACCTTTAAGACTTGGCAGTCTTAAAGGTAGTCTGCCTGTCTGGCTGTATCATGCATCAAATATTAACTTCACACATAATGGATTCAATCTCCTCTTTCAGTCCGCACCAGCTCCTCTTTTTGGACGCTTTAGCGTGTTCTTGTGTCTATAATTTGGTCACCACCTGCATTCACGTCAACACACGGTTGCACACATACCCATACTTAACACTAGCGCATGCATAATTGAAACACACACAATCTCATACTTACAGCAGACACACACATAAGCTCACAGACAGAGCGTGTGTGTTGACCTGTGAGTCATTTCTGTCACCATTGATTTCCTTTTCCCGGAGTGACCCCTGTCACCACGGCGATAGAGTGGCCGATATTTCACCAGTACAGCCGGGTCTCTCTCTTTCTCTCAAGCCCCCTCTCTCTCTCTCTCTCTCTCTCTCTCTCTCTCTCTCTTTCTGTAAGTCTGGCTCGTTATCTCTCCTTGTACTTGCATCTCCCTTTCTCTCTTCAACTCCCTCTCCAAACCTCTTTTCCTTTGTCCCTGTCTGTTTATTTTCTCTTTTTAATAGTCTTGTGTAATGAAAAAGCCAGGTCATCGTATCTGTTTACCTCTTTTTTTAGCCTCCATTCATTTATAATTTTCTTTATGTATAGATACAGCATGAATTGACACCACAACAACAATTTTGACCCATATTTTTCACCTGTCCTCCACAAACCGATGTTCATTACGGAGAGATACAGGCAGACAGGGTAATGGCAGGGTTATTTGAGTCCAAGGAGTTGTACTGTATCTGGGAATGAACAGAGGACTGTGTGTGTTTGTGTCCGCGTGTGCACTTTTATCTAACTAAACTAAACTGTGCTGTCTCTTCATCTCAATGTCCTTCTTTCAGATCAAGTGACATCCTGTGCTTCTATTGCGTCAAATGTATTTTTTTTTTTTTTAAATCCCCAAAGAGGACAGACAAATTACTAAGTCATTAGAGTAATCATATTTCAGATTTCATCTTCGATTCTTTCCTCTATATTTGATTTTGTCAGCTTTTTGATTTGATTTTGGTGATTTGTATGCCGTTTGCCCCGTTCTGAAAATGAGCAAAGCAGAAAGTGGAGACTTTTTTTCTTTCATCAGTTGTTCATGCAGTTGCATGCTGTTACTTTTTAGTTTCTTGTCCCTTTCCCCGAGACACTATTACCATGTTTCTGTAGTCATCAGGAAGCAAATTTCAAGCAATAAGTTAAACTTCATCACATTTTACAGCACTTGAAAACGTTTTTTAAAGAATGATTTTCCTTTATTGATTAAAAGAAGTCAAAGTTGCATTTGATTAAAAAAAAGTATAGTATATTATTTTACAACATATTGTACTACTTGGTATAATGTTCTCTATACTTGT